>NC_090056.1:19638448-19733230 GCF_038355195.1 Osmerus mordax | reverse complement strand
TGGACAGCATTGTTCTGTGGGACAGCATTGTCTCAGCCCGTACATTTTTTCTGTTAATAATGACTCTCTAATCATTTGTCTCTTTTAAAAACAATAGCCACAGTATCCTGATTTCGATAACATTCTGTACCCAGAAACTACTATATAATCATGTAGAGCGCGTGGAAAAAAACACATACATTAAAAGTTCAGAGTTGTGATCTTGATAATCCATGTGTGTAAGGCAGACAGGGTTCAGAAACTTGATACCTGCAGTTGTTCTTTTTTTGTCAACATGAAACATGGATCTTTTCTCCCCAGTGGGCATGTGTTTTTACAAGATGTGATGTTGTAATGCCAGGATTGTGACTCCACACCTTCATGTCCTGTTGGAAGCGATTGAGGAAGTAACCACCTAGATGTTATTGTCCACAAGTTCAACATGTAAATACCGTAAATCGACAAAAACACATTGTCAGAGACAAAAGATTGTTTCCAACCTTTTTCCCCCTCACAATGGCACAATGTTTGTTATGATAGCCTGTTAATCCAATAACCACTTGAATTGTCTAAGACCAATGTCTAACATGCAGTTTTACAACCTTGCGTCACGTCTTTTAACTGTGTGGTACTGTGTTGCAGTCCGTAAAAGTTTTTAAAAGTGAGAGAAGCTCTCTGTCTACAGGCATTTCAGCTCCTGTTCCCTGTCACTCAAGAGTTCTCTGAATCTGTCGCACAGAATGTGTCTACGTGCGATCTTAAACGCGAGCTGTACCCCGTGTTGAAATGCACTGCAAAAACATATACAAAGGCTTGATAGAGCATTAACTCTTAAGTCAGCACTGTTAGGTAGGATTCAGCCACGGCTGTCCAATCTGCTTCTCTGACGACCACCCCCTCCAACTCCCCCCCTCTCCTACTCAACCCCTCCTCCCTCCTCCCTCCTCCACCTTTCAAATATGAACCCTGTTTACCATACATAGGCAGCTGCCACCACTGTTAACTTCCATAAGACAGGCGGCTGCTAGAGGACATTTGTACATGTCTTTATCTAATTAAGGTGAATGCCAGTTCCCCGGCCCCACATGCGATGTGACTGGAAATAACAGTCGACCTTCATCACGCTCCAGCCGGTGGGATCGTCAGGAGGAAGCTGGTGGCGGAGGACATGAGTCTTAATTGATCAAAATGTCAGTTTTGCTTGGGAAAATGACCCTCGTTCAAGGCATATCCACAGCATCAGCCGGATCCATACGTTATTGAGACACAAGTGAAATGCTAAGTGGGTTAGCGTCTGAAATCAAAAAGAAGGAGCCCTGTGTGCTTCTGAAAGGTTCCAGTATTCCTTGTATTCCCTGAACATACGTTCCCTGTATGTTCGTTAGCCGTATCTGTGCTTGAAACTTGATGACCCAAACTTGTTAGTTGGTGAATTGTCGTCAGATTGTAATGGGTTCAGAATCTCTAAAACAAGGTAAGGTGCTACTCTCTCATCATTCCTATTCATGCTAAAAAGGTTTTCAGAAAGTTCCAACTACAAATTCCAACTACAAAGATGTTCTTTCTACGTATTTTGTTTCACTATTTTTGTTTAAAAAAAAGAAGAAAAAAGAAAACGGCCCTTGTGAGCACCGTGTGATTGGTTTGTAATGTTTCATAATGTAGCAGTGGCAAAATGGACGGCAGCAGGGTAGGGGTGTGTTGGTACACCCTTGACAATGGGCCACGCCAGTCAAAGGTTGGCGACAAATGAACTGGATCGTTACTGAACCAGGCCATCTGCAGAATAAACCATAGATTTTTCTGGTCTTTCTTACTTCTTTTATTATTCGGTATCCCAGTAATGCAACATCAGGAGGAAGCCATTGATGGATGGATGGATGCGACTCTTTCACTGCACCAACCAGAGGTCTGCACTCATGCTGGGAGAAACAGTGAGAGCAAGCTGAGATAGAAGAGAGGGCTTAGAATCAGAATTTTAGAATGCGAGTTTTGACCCCTGTGTTCTAGAATCTATGAGTTGTCAGTTCCTCACCTCCTCTGGGATGGGTGGGCCGTGCACTTTGTGAGACGCAGAGGGACAAAATGGTGGCTTCGAATAAAACGTTTACCCCTTGTCTCTTAAGATAGCGGTTTGTTTCCTCGGGGATGGAGAGTTAATTCTGACGTGAGGAACCTTGTTTGAAACAGCAAAACTAACCCAGAGGAAGCTCTATGAGTTGTTCATTGTAGGGCCACATCATCACAATTGAGTATGCATACTATGCAAGAACATCCAGGCAGAGATAAAAGGGTGTGGATCTGAACTATGGACAAAGTACTTCAATATTTATGCCAGAGAACATTCAAAATCGCAATTTATTCAACCTTAATACGTGAATGTGTTAAAGGCTATCCAACTGATGAGTGAAATTGGTATGTTATTTGACACATTTACCTCACGAAATGCACCAGGCATGGAAATAAAGCTGTTATCTCAACTTTATGCTGAATTTAAGCTAAATCAGTATTCTGAGGATCAAGGAGATACCTTCAGGATCAAAGGTTTGGGAAACATTAGATTGAGGTCATTTGATATCTATTTTATTATTAAACTAAAGTGTCTGAGTTCACTTATTGAATAGATGATTTTTAAAGAGTGATATCATAATCCTTCTTACAGACAAAATCTTGATGTAAAACCTCTACATCAAAACTCTATCTACCTTGTTAGTTGACTGTGCTATTGATTCTTCAGATTCTTTATTATGTACAACATGACACATCACAAAACTGCTAATTGGCAATAATCTGTTTGTCAATAGTTCACAAGACTGCAGAATTTAGATAAGGAAAAGTTCAAGTTTAAAATACATTATCACAGCCTGTCTATTCCCATGGGTTCCTCATTGAATACCTTCAAGGTGTCTCATGCTCAGAATATCGTAGAGTATAATTACAAATGTACAACGAGGTCAGAGAGAGAGAGAGAGAGAGAGAGGAAGAGAGAGAGAAAGGTTGTTATGTGATCGTTTGATTTTACAAAGCAAAAGGACTTCATAAGCTACATATTTGCATTTGACAAAATATGATGTGCATATTTGCTTTTCCTGACTGTACGATATGCAGTAAAATCACATTTATTCAGAAAATCACTGTATTTACAAATGGTCAAATCCCTGCCCAACATGATTTGTATTCTATTTTTAACATATTCACAGACATAGACTATGTCATATTATTTGAAGTAGTCATAACTATCCATAGTTTACGAACGCAGTTTTTCCATTTTATTATGTCAAGTTGAATAGAGAATGACATCAAGATTCCGTTCCAGCTTTTCCAACCCACAGCTGCTATGCGAGAAATTCAATTAAGTGCTCCTCTTCCCGCTTGGAGCCGGTCTCCAGGGCAGATCTTCCGGGCGACTCACCCTATGTAAGAAATTGGAAAATGCAACAATAAAACAAGAAAAACTGAAAAATGTGACAACTTTAATCACGCATGCTCTCATACAATCCAACCTAAACACACACATCCCTTTAGTTGGAAAGTCACCGAAAGACAGCGAAGTGCAGGTAAGAGTCTTCCTTTTCACCTCAACTGCGTTTCCATTTCCACAGTTATCACTCAAAACGCGGTGCAACATGAAAGTCTGCTTTCAGGCGTTCGCTTACTTGTCTGTCATACCTGTCATTCGGAATCAAACACGATTATATGTCACACAATAACACCTTATAGCTCACTTAGAGCGAACGTTGACAGTAGCCTCTACAGCCTCTTACCTCAACGCGGCTACGCGTGGACAAGGAGTGCTGGGAGCGACTCAGAGGTATTGTGTCTGTGATATTACCCGATATGGGTTCTTTTTAAAACTTTCAACACGGAAAACAATCAAATTCCAGACTTGGTTGTGACAAACACAAACATGCAGTTCGCCTCGCCATTGCCAAGTTGAGACAGCTTTGCAACTTTTCCTGTGAGTGCTCTTGATGTCCTACAAGCATTGCCAAATAAGTAGCCTGTCTACTGTACGGTGTTAAAACGGTACAGTAGACACCGTCTTTGCTCGGTTGTTTATTGAACGTAGGTGGTGGGACCTTTAAAAGAGTAATAACCATAGATTGTTAGAATTAACAAAATACGAGTAAGGTTTTTCCTGATATAACTGCGTATCCTGTATTATTTTTGCTCGGGGCTATGTTGTTGAGAATAAGTTCGCTAGACTCCTCAGGTAGTGTGTAAAACAGGTGATTTGTCGCTGGATGAAATATGTAATAGACCGATGGATATCTGTGTGATATGGCGAGTTTGAGTAAAGTAAAACAGCGGATATAATGTTTAGTGTAACTATTATTGCCTTCTGTTTTATTCATCAATAGAATAAAAAAGCAGCCATACTATTGTATTAATGCCATACAACGCGGAAGTTCCTGCGTTTGATGAACGTTATCTTATCCCACTAGCATCAGAATTATTCATAGACAGGGCTTTTATAAAAAGTTGGACTTTGGAATGAAGCATAAACTCTTAATTTCCACATATAGCCTAATCAATTGTCTTTGCTTCAGTTTAGAGAGATTTACTGTATACTATTTTGTGGGGAATTAAGTTGTGTTCCCTTCAACGTAGAGTGAAATGAAATGGATCTGTTTATAAATACGAACTACAAATTTACAAGGTATATTGAGCTACCTTTTAGTAACTTGCTTTAAGGAGCATATTTAAATGCGTTTCTTCTTTTTGCTGGAGATACAGGAATTTCTACAGCATGACTGTTGGATGTTGCTAGGGTTAAAATGCTGTTACAATACAACAAACAGTTAAGGGCAGGGAGCAATGTTGAAGCCTCTGTTCTGTGGCTTAAAAAAAAAAATGTTTTCACATGTAATCATAAGTTATACATGTTTGCAGTTGTCACATTAACACACACGCATGCACACACACACAAATTAACCTAATTCACCTATACATCTACGTCTGAGGAGCTGTGGATTAAGCAATGGTCATCATTTGTGAAAGCTATGTTGCATCATTTAATTATTAACAAACAAAAGCTAATCACGATTCAAACAATTCTGTCAGCATGTCATCAATGAAAGACATACAGCGTTATGTAATATGCATACTTATGCAATATACAGGCCTATGTCGTTTTTAAATGTCCATATATGTACTTATTCACAGTCTTTGTCAGTGTTGGGAGGGATCAGAAAAAGATCACTGGCTCTTTAAACCCAGTCTCACCGGATCTTTCTCCTTTGCTAATTATTGTGTTGTTTTCAGAGTAAATATGTCATATCCATGGCGACCGAGTAGGTTCATTGTCTCTCTCATGCAGTGGCTCACATAAGTAATTAATGACTCCCTTTTTTCTGTTCCCCTGTCTTTGGTTAAACAGATCATTCATGGAAAGTCATCAACCTTATTAAAAATGCTGGTGGTATTAACACACAAGGTAAACACTAAACTTTTGTGTATTATTATTATTTTTTACACACTGCCTTTCCTCTCCTGCACTGTTTATTTTATGTACTGTTGGTGTGTGTTTTATGCAACATGGCTGCACATAATGTATTTATTAGATGTGTTTTTTTATTTTTTACATTAGATAAACTCTGCTAAAGATGTGATGTGAAAATAACACAGATGATGTTTATGACTTAGCCAGGCATGAAAAGCAAAAGCTGAGTGTATCATTGGCATTTAAGTAGTCTAAAAACAACCCCCCCCCCCCCCCCCCCCCCCCCCCCCCCCGCAATTTTTTTTAGGAAGGATTACTTGCGTTCTGAGCTAAAAAAAAACAACATCACACCACATCCCACTTATGCTACGACATCTTTGATTGAAGGCTCGGCCTGTAATGAAAACGTGTGATGTTGCGTGCGACAGATCGGTGATCTCACAGTTCTCAGGAGAGGGGTGTTACTCCTGGCTCGGTCCAGAGCTCAGTGAGTTGCAGGACTGGGATAACGGTCCCTCTACTGCACCTAGCCCCCTCAGTGTGTTCCCCTTCAGTTTCCCTGAGGAACGTGACACCATGTGTGTGTTGTCCGAAGGTCTGTGTCCTGCTGGACTCCTGCCAGCCCTCCCTGTCAGCCTCGTGGTACATGCAGGTGCTTAGCTATGCCCCTATACTGATGGGCCGCTGTAAAGTCCATCTGTCACACACATAAGTATCCCTCCTTCCTCTCTGCACTCCTCCTCTCCCCATCTTCTTTCTCTTCTGTGGTATTTTGTTTATATATTTATTAGAATTTGTATCAGGCAATTATTTTGTTTTATTTTTTCACTGCTTAAAATGTAAAGATAAGGTCATTTGGATGGCACCGTAGGAGCGTGGTGATATTTTCCTGTCGTACAGTTTTAATTAGTGAAGGGTTTTATTTTGCGTTGTTTGTTTATAGATGCAATCCTTTAGCTCTTTCTGATTGGATCACTCAACAGTGACCCTTGAAATGCTGAGTGAAGTATATTGCTCTTTAGTCCAATTGGCTGGATAGAAGTGAATCTCATTGGTTAATCAGTGTGCAGCGCACCCAACTACCATCCTACCAGTTGTGGAAGTGTCTCCTAAGTATGTTGGCCATGGGTCAGCAGAATTAAACTCTTGCCTATCCCTTCTTTGTTTGACCATATGTTGGAACCTCAGCTCCTCTGCTTTGATGTTAAAACAAATGTCAGTAATCCTGGGCGTCTTACAGGCTAAAAGAGCTATAAGGGTTGTTTCCTTACATATCAGCTTAGTCTATTACCAGATGTAATGATTCTGTATCCAAATTCCCACTACCGCGGCCGTATAGCCCTCACCGTGTAAAAATACGGTCCTCAACATGCGGCTCCAGAGAAGCACAAATGGCACTCATGTTTTTTTAATCATCATTATTGTTTTTATTTTAGTGCCAAGGAAATGTCCTTTTTGCATGCTTGATCAACCAGTAGAGAAATCCAATATAATGGAGGTTCAAGGTGAATTGCATCCTCTGCGTTCTCCGCTTGCGACTGAAGGAATATTCCGGAGGAAAATAAACAAATCACACAGACAACAGTAATATAGGGTTGATTTGGAAGGCATGAAATAAGTATTGATTAAATCCTCCAGTTCATAGATGAAAATGGCCTTATTGGTGATTTGTCCAAGGCCCCTTTCAATACGGGGAGGGAGCGATGGAGAGATGGAAAGAGATATATAGAGACAGAAGGAGAGAAAGAGGATGATGGACAGAAAGAGAGAGGGAGAGACAGACCAGGTGGAGAGAGAGAGGCAGAGAGACAGAAGAGAGAGAGGGAGAGAGGCAGACATATCCATACACACTGATCAGCCATAACGTTATGACCTGACAGGTGAAGTGAATAACACTGATTATCTCCTTATCATGGCATCTGGCAGTGGGTGGGATACATTAGTCATGAAAGTGAAAATCTTGTCCTCAAAGTTGATGCTAGAAGCAGGAAACATGGGCAAGCGTAAGGGTTTGAGCGACTTTGACAAGGGCCAAATTGTGATGGCTAGACAACTGGGTCAGAGCACCTTCAAAACCGCAAGTCTTGTGGGTGTTCCTGGTCTGCAGTGATCAGTACCTATCAAAAGCGATCTAGTTAAGGAAAAGCAGTGAACCTGTGACAGGGTCATGGGCGGCCAAGGCTCATTGATGCATGTGGAGAGCGGGTCCGTGTCTTGACGGATCAGGGCTGTTCTGGCGGCAAAAGGGGACCAACACAGTATTAGGCAGGTGGTCATGATGTTATGGCTGATTGGTATATATACTATGTGTGTGTGTGTATAGAGAGAGAGAGAGAGAGAGAGAGAGAGAGAGAGAGAGAGAAAGAGAGAAAGAGGAGAAAGAGAGAAAGAGAGAAGAGAGAGAGAGAGAGAGAGAGGGGAGAGGGAGAGGGAGAGGGAGAGGGAGAGGGAGAGGGAGAGGGAGAGAGGCGCTGCCTCTTTCCGAGCTTAATAAGTCTTAAGGAAAGACGGGGCATCAAGCACAGAGGCACGGTAATCCTAACGCTGGCCAAGGTTAGCGGGATGCGGTCATATGCTCACCGCTCCCTGCTGGCCGGTCTGGGACCGTGAGGAGAAAGGAGGAGAGGTGAGGAGAGGGGAAGAGAGGAGAGGGGAAGAGAGGAGAGGAGAGGTGAGGAGAGGTGAGGAGAGGGGAGGAGAGGACAGGAGAGGGGAAGAGAGGAGAGGGGAAGAGGTGAGGAGAGGTGAGGAGAGGGGAAGAGAGGAGAGGAGAGGGGAGGAGAGCTGAGGAGAGGGGAGGAGAGGAGAGGGGAAGAGAGGAGAGGGGAAGAGGTGAGGAGAGCTGAGGAGAGGGGAGGAGAGGTGAGGAGAGCTGAGGAGAGGGGAAGAGAGGAGAGGTGAGGAGAGGGGAAGAGAGGAGAGGATAGGTGAGGAGAGGTGAGGTGAGGAGAGGGGAAGAGAGGAGAGGAGAGGGGAAGAGAGGAGAGGAGAGGGGAAGAGAGGAGAGGAGAGGTGAGGAGAGGTGAGGAGAGGTGAGGAGAGGTGAGGAGAGGGGAAGAGAGGAGAGGAGAGGGGAAGAGAGGAGAGGTGAGGAGAGGGGAAGAGAGGAGAGGATAGGTGAGGAGAGGTGAGGTGAGGAGAGGGGAAGAGAGGAGAGGTGAGGAGAGCCCAGGGAGAAGACCAAGGAGAAAGTGGCTTCTTACAAATGTGGCTGAACACCTTGCAAAGATGGAGCCATGTTTTCCCACAAGCCTATTGGACGCACCACCTGGTGCTATTTAACAACTGTGACAGCCACTGTAAACTAGTAAACAGTCCTGTATCAGATTAAAATAAGATGGATTAACTAAGTAGGTTTAGCCTGATGCAGGCCTTTTTCCAATGCAGCAACACAGTATGTTGGCCTCGGTCACAAAGGAAACGGCGTCCCTGTCTTTAGGGGTCTCCACTGTCAGTGTCCTGGGGCGTGTCTCAGGAGGCGTGTTGAGAAGGAGGACATTTGAGGAAGTGAGGAAATCATGGAGGCTCTGAAAGCTCTTGTAAGAAATGTCAACAACTGCTGTGGATGCCAAGAAGCTATTTGGGAGTGGTCCAAAACTCAAGCAGTAAGATGTACGGTGTTAGCTAAATCGGTGACCAATTAACTAATTAGACATATTGCCAGCCACTAGGTCTGGGTGTTCAACCATGTTGTTTTTAATGGAAATTCAATTCTACATTCGTACAGCAGCAAAGGGAATTATCAGCTTCCACAGTGGACGTTGTTATTCTCACTCCTTGTCGCCTGTCTGAAAGAAAGCTATGACACATTGAATATTGCTAGTTCACCGCATCTGTTTTTGTCAGTCTGATACATCAGATAAGGGTCATTTGTCCATACAAGAGTTGACGCTGTACAGAAAATAGCAGAAACTAAATGATTAATTACCAGAAAAAAAAAAAAAAAGGTTTAAGGATTGTTAACTTTTCCATAGCATTACTTAACCTCGTCCTTGTTTTGTAGACTTTACATAAGTTTACACACAGTAAGTATGGTTGTCATGGTCCTGCACAGCAGTATTGTTGGTTGATTTCGATGTGAATAGACAAGACACCAGCCCGGTAAATAAATGAAGTAGAGTTGCCCTTTTGTCATCTTCACAGTCTCGTCAGCAAGGCTTCTTTCTGTCACCTTAAGATGATTTACCCTCAAGCAGATGTTTTCAGCCCCTTTGCTGGCAAACATGCGCCACCTCCTATTTTCTGCCCTTTTTAAAGGTTATGGAGTGAAATTTGCTCCCTCTATCCCTCTGTGGCAGTCTGACTGACTCCTCTGATCTCTGTGTTGTGTAGTTGACTGTTCGGTTGGAAGGTTGGGAAGGGGAGAGCCACACAAGTCGGCTGGCTCTGTGAGGTTGAGTCAGTTATATTACATCAGTGCAGGGTACCTGTTGAAGCATCGCTCTCCCTCCCTCCCTCCCGCCCTCCCTCTCGCCCTCCCTCTCGCCCTCCCTCCCTCCCTCCCTCCCGCCCTCCCTCCCTCTCGCCCTCCCTCCCTCCCCCTCCTCCCTCCCCCTCCTCCCTGCCTCCTCTCCCCTCTTCTTGCCAGCTTCCACCATTTTTCTCTGCTGCCTGGTTGGCAACATGCTGCCTCGTCTGCCCCAAGGGAGGCAGGGAGGCAAAGGGCCATCACCATGGTGACCCGAGCACAGAACCCCCACACAGCAGTCCATTGTGACTGGCGTGCGTTGAGGTGAGAGGAACGAAATGTCACAGCAACAGGTTTTTTTGTGTTTTTGTTTTTGCCTCAGTACTCTGTGGGATTGTTTAAGCTTAGATTCACGTGTTCAACCGCAGACAGGAGAGAGACCAAGGAGGCGAGGGAGAGAAGTTTAATGAGAGGAATACACAGAGAGATGGAAAACAACTGAAATAAACATGAATAATGTTTCATGATTATGTTTTGTAAGACAGGGGGATGAAGACGGTTCTGCAACGCATTGAAATCATCAACCTGTTGCCTCATTTTAAAACCGGATTTTATACCGTGTAGAACACTACTACATAATCTTAGTGACAGCATTTTGAGTTTCAGGAGTACTCATTTGGTAAAACACAAATACTTAGGTTTTCAGAGTACTTAAGAATTATTTGAAACACAACATGCCATGACAAGTAGATTGGATATTTCCTATCTTTGTCACAAACACTCATGGACTTTGTGCACTGGCTTGTCTGATTGTATTAGATATAAGCCCTCTACCTGGTCCTGTGTTGGGAGAACGGCGTATCCATCCACTAGGGGCAGCAGGGCCAATTCCCAACAGCTCAGTGTGTGACAAGAGGACCCCAACTCTTGCACAATCTCAAACTGAGACGACTTGAGAGATAAAGGCTACGATGTCAAAGAAGTCATACATTAGAAATCCAAGATATTAAATATAATTTATACTATAATGTGTATTGGATATTGATAGTGACGGCAGTGCATCTTTTAGTAACAGTTTGTATAATGTGTATAGTTTGCCTTTTTCCACATTGAGCTTGTGTTTCCCTTCTTACAACTCTGTGTTGGACTGTTTGCCACCACCGCGCCTCATCACATTAGCCTGCGTTAATACCTATCAAGATTCCCTTTTGACACGATCTTTGACTTTCAACTGCCTGGCCAGCAGGTCGTTATCCAGGGAGCCACGGGCATTAATCCCCCCCCCCCTCTCCACACACACACACACGTGCGCGCACACACACGCACGCCGTGCAGTTAACCGGAGGCAGCAGGTTCTTCCCCCAAACCTTTAGAAGATGGGGGCAGTTTGGGGTTGACAGGCTCAGTGTTGCCCTAAGCTCCTGGGGTTAAGATGGGGTAGGGGGTGGGGTGACTTGTGGTTACCCCTGCGGCAGAGGGTAGGAGGAGGTGGGGGTGTGTGTGGTTGTGTCTGGGGAGACATCCAGCATGGTGAGTAAGCCTGTGATTCTGGTGAATAATCTTGTGTTAGATCTCCTCTCGGTTGATGTTGCTGTGACTCCAGTGTTTCTACGACAACGCTAGTTAGGAGTCAACTCTGTGGACGCGGAAAAACTCTTGCAAACGCTTTCGAAGGAATATCGACCTTTGTGCCATTATAGTTACAGTAACTGTTGGAACTCCAGTTATGTGACACATTTTTACATCTCTTTGGTATCTCCACCCCAAAAGCTGCAGAGAAATTAGTCTCTCGTCTCTCTTGTGAAAATACATCTTTTAGGCATTTTTACCGTGCGTAATCAGACGGCTTTTAGGGGGAGCATGACAGGAAAAGAAGACAGAGAGAGCAAAAGACATGCAGCAGGGTAGGATTTGAACCCATGCCGCTGCGATGAGGCTTCAGCCAACATGGAACACTCACTCATCTCTTGATTTATCGGGGCGCCCCTCTCTTTTAACTGAGACCTCAACCACGACCGAGCTCTGTCTCAATCAAACTACCGCTGTAATCCCACTTCAGAATTCCTCTTGGCTCAGCGAGTAAATACATTTTTCAGCGTTTATTAGAATACAGCTTGCCAGAAGGGATTCCTCCCCACTGCTGTAGCCTCTCCAGTAATTAGCAAATTGATTAGGAGGACTCTAACACACCTCCTTGGTTCTTATCTCTCCTGTTCTAGGACAATATTGCTGTGCCATGGGACAACGTAAATATTTTAAAGGAAACCCTGAGTGAAACTCATTAAATGGCTATAGGGCAGAGCATCTGTCTCCTGCAGAAAGTCCCGGCCAATTTTCTAAACTGTGATTAAAGAAAAGTTTTGGATTATGTAAACATCTTGTGATCCTGTGGGGTTTTTTGAATTCTCTTTCAGTGCCACTGAAGATTTTCCCGCCCGTTCTCACCCGACATGCCCCTTTCCCCTAGGTTCTTTTAGCTGGATATCGCCAGGGCGACAGGGCATTTAAAGTAGTGGTCATTCTGGGATGCCGTGCACTAAACTCAACAAAGACCTCCCCCCTTTTATGTACAAATGCTAATTAAAATTTTTACCCTCCATCCCAAAGCAGCAGAGGCAAAGTCTTGGTAGCAATTTGGCAGATAATCAAATTGCATTTTAAATGGAGCCGTTTAAAGATGACTGGAGTCTGCTCTCTGGAAGACACAGTGGCACACATTAAGCCAGAGTAAGCTGCTGTGTGCACAGAGGAACAATACTCCAAAATCCACATCACAATAGTTGGGTGCATTTATGTAAATGGGCAACTTACAATATTTGATTTGTGTTTTAATTAGTTAAAAGGAATCCAGATCTACAATCAAGCATGTTTTTCGAGCATGGCAGGAATACTGTTTTCCTTCTAATTATGTTTCCATCCTTGTGAACTGTCATCTTTTCCCCCCCTCTATGTCCTTACAATTTAACTAATTGAAGCAAAACGCTAACGAATAAGACATGATTGGTTAACAAATGTGGCACCTTGGAAACATTTTCTCTTCATTTTAGATTTTCGCCCGGCAGAAACGGCAAACTGGCTACAGTATCTTGTCAACAAGCATGTTTGTCTACAATATTCTGTGCTTAGAAGCTGCCCCCCCCACACACACACATTTGGTATACATCATTAAGTTCTTCATGGCCAATCAAATTGTCCGTTCACACGGCATTCCAGAACATATTAGTGACATCTCGTTAGCAGAAAACAGATAACCGACACAAAAAAATTGTGGAACAGGCCTGAATTGTTCCATCCCGCAGAATAAGTAGAAAGTGTGATTCTCATGATTTGATGAAATTTTATTTTTAGGAAGTGTCCTGGAGCTGGAATCTCTTTGTGTCTGTCTTTGTCTCTCTGTGCACTCATCAAAATTCTAAATGAGCTGTTTACTGTTTAGAATACCCACAGTCAGGCCGTATTTCCTGTTAAGTTTAAGCTTTCTCTCTGCGACCAGAAGAGCTATCAAAACGCTTTCATATCCATAAAACTCCATTACAGGCAGCACAACAAGTGATGCTTGACTTGTACGTTTAAAGGCCGCTTAATTGGCTGCCATTTGGAGCCTCCAAATGCAGACCTGAAACACAGTACAATCTCAGCTTAATATTGATGGATTTGGAACCTGCTAAATTTTCACTTGTCTTTTCATTGGCGCCCTATGTTTTACTATCCGACAGTATTGCTACAACTCGTGTTCTTAATGAACTGGCAGCGTAAAGTGAGATACACGAGAGGAGGAGGAGCGTTGACCCCCCGCTGACCTCTTCTCTAGATACCCAGATCGAGGGGAATCCCCCCAGGATAACTTACTGTGATCTAAAGAGCCATGGGGTTGACTTTTAATCTGTATTCAGATGGAGCTACAAAGAGTCTAGACATCAACATGATAGTGCCCCAATGAGCCCAAGTCTTTGGTGGATACCTGTCAATATCATTGAGACAGTCATTCCACACGGGAACAGTAGTCCGATCCCAAGCAGTGTGTTACATGTCTGATGATTAATAAGGCAAATAAATATATATATCATTATTAATCACATGTAGTTATAGTGAGGCTTTGGTTACCAGAGTATTTCTGTTCTTTAAGTCAAATTATAGTTTATATTGGGATATCTGGGTTTTAAAGTTGTAGTGTGAAAAACAAATCTGTGTTCAGATTGAGGCAGATGAGCTTCTGCTCTGAAGATCAGTCTGTGACACTGCAGTCTTATGTCATTGATTGACAAATATGTTCCAAAGGTGTACATTGGAGAATCGATTGATCAAGACAACGTGTGATTCTATAACTGGGATCGATACAGATTTGTATCGTACATTTATATTGCCTTCCGACCATAATCTTGCAGATGTTCTTGCATGGCTGGACTCCTAGTCACTGTATGACTGTGGTATACATTTCAGAACGCAATGCTGTGATGTTGGATATAAAGCTAACCCAGCTTTTTTTTACCTCTCGATGTCCTCTTCATACAACAGGAAAGCTATCCTTGACTCTTTGCCCCCCCTGTTGCCCTCATTTCATGGTGTGGAGTGAAGAAGAAGAGTTGGGGCTTGTTGTCACCATCAGCCATGTTGTTCAGTCATGTTCACCATCAGCATGTTGTTCACCATCAGCATGTTGTTTACCATCAGCCATGTTGTTCACCATCAGCCATGTTGTTCACCATCAGCATGTTCACCATCAGCATGTTGTTCAGTCCTGTTCACCATCAGCATGTTGTTCACCATCAGCATGTTGTTCACCATCAGCCATGTTGTTCAGTCCTGTTCACCATCAGCATGTTGTTCAGTCATGTTCACCATCAGCATGTTGTTCACCATCAGCATGTTGTTCACCATCAGTCATGTTGTTCACCATCAGCATGTTGTTCATCATCAGCATGTTGTTCACCATCAGTCATGTTGTTCACCATCAGCATGTTGTTCACCATCAGTCATGTTGTTCAGTCATGTTCACCATCAGCATGTTGTTCACCATCAGCATGTTGTTCACCATCAGCATGTTGTTCACCATCAGCATGTTGTTCACCATCAGTCATGTTGTTCAGTCATGTTCACCATCAGTCATGTTGTTCAGTCATGTTCACCATCAGCATGTTGTTCACCATCAGCATGTTGTTCACCATCAGCATGTTGTTCACCATCAGCATGTTGTTCAGTCATGTTCACCATCAGCATGTTGTTCACCATCAGCATGTTGTTCACCATCAGTCATGTTGTTCACCATCAGCCATGTTGTTCACCATCATCCATGTTGTTCTAGCCTGATGAATGGGCCACTGGTTGAGGCTGACCAATTTTCAAGTACTTGGAAATTCAAAATGTACTGAACTTTAATTACTCAGTCTTACAGACCCAGTCCCTCTGCTGCAAATTATGGTATTAGAAAAAGTATTTTATTTATGGAAATAAAATTTCAGGTTCCTAGACAATAGGCAAGCTCTGGTTTACACGGCCGAAGACTTTATCATTTTTTAATAAAAACTCCCGACTTGGTGAAAGTTTAATTAATAAGGGACTTAAAGCTGGAGGAAGAGGGAGTTGGGTCTTTAAGGGGGTACTTATTTTTCCATCTGGGCTATCCTCCAAAAAAACTGTCAATTAGTGTCTTAAGCTGAAGAGACAAAAACGTTATTAGTTCTAGCAAAAAAGTATAATGGGTTTGAAAGGTTTAGCTTCAGAGGTAGGCAAAGACCCAAGCCTGGATCTTATGAATTTTTATTTGTTTTCAGAAACAAAAGGACTATGAAGGAAGCTGTTATTGTTCAAAGGTGCATGAGCAAAAAGAGCCCACAGTGACTGTTTTTTCTATATTTATTTTAATTGTCTGAGACACAAACAAATGAGAAAATCACTATTTCCCATTATTACCTTTTGGAGAAAAGTTCTAAAAGGTTGCCTAGTTTATCGATTCACTACTGTGGCAGTTTGAGATTTGGCTTATGACTATGTCATACCAGTTGGGATCACAGTATGAGTGTGTCTGTATTCCTTAGTGTGTTTGTACAAGTATTCCGAAATATGTTTGAAAATGCATACATGTGATCAGTGTACTGTACAGAATGAAGGCTTTCTTTGGAAGCTTTGTCAACAATGGCTCCACCCAGTTTACCTCCCTAAGGCTATTTGCTCGACTTATGTATTATTGGCACCAAATCCAAGCACCAGGAAGGAACCTACTGACACCCATCACATCCAATCCTCTTACAGGAGTCAAATGGACGGAATTTACCTCCCGTTTATGTATTCTTTTAATAGCTTTACTATTCATTCGACGAGCTATACTCGACAAGACTGTAAGGTTTCAGGATAGAAATAGAAATGGAGCGATTGTAAATAAATATATTCCTCTGGGAAAGGTCCCCTGTTACCAGGGTGACAGACTGGATGTGCGCTCGGGAAATGCTGGTGGTGAGGTAACTGGAGAGGGGAAGGAATCTCCTTGTGATGAAGCGTCTCACCTTGGAGATGGTTGCTGGGTGGTGGATCCTTCTCTGTGTGAGGAGAAGGTGTGACTGCGGGGATTAGACGAGGATTATGTAACCGCGGCGTGAGAAGTTTCAGGCGCGCGGCTCAAAAATAAATAAAGAAAAAAACGTCGCGTGCAACAGGAGGTGTCTTGTTGCGACACAGCGTGAGCGCTTGTGAGATGATTGGTTACAGGAGATCCTCCAATAAATTAATTGTTTCCACTCCATGGTTAAGTATGTGCTACTCTCCCAAATCGAGTGCTGGTACTTGGTTATTACACTTTAATAGCTTGCTTGCCAAACTAACGATATATTACTGCATGTGCTGGCTCAGATCAGAGAAGATGAATTGGCTATTAATTAGAGTTGCTCTGAGAGGGCACAGGGGAGAAACTACTCATAGCCTTGCAATCAGTGTCAATGGGGCCCCCTCTGACTGGGCCAGTCAGGGCAGGGCCAGGTCATGGAGGCTCAACATCCAAACCCCCTTCGTGAGATCAGGGGTAGGACCTGGGCTGTGCAAGGCCACCTCGAGTCCAGTCCCAACCCAACGTGGGTTCAGCGTAGTCCGGGAAGATTACCCACTAATCTGACTGGTCTAGCCTGCGTTGCCGCGGAGACGCAGAGTGGGCTACTCTGGCTACGACCGCCAGCCTCTTTGACAAACTGCTCACGTCCAGAGGACTTTGAATTAGAAAGTTATGGAGGAAATATTGGATGGGGGAGAGATGATTTGTGGGTGATGTTATTGTTTGGCTCACTTTTCCAGCGCAGGTTCTGAATTAGCCCTTTTATCACAATTAATTAAGGTGGCCTATAGGAGATGTTCCATCTTGAGCTCATCCAGACAGGATATATGTCCCTTTATTGGCTGACATGATCTCGGCAGCATCTGTACTGAGTGGGTAGCGGTCTCTGTTGTGTGACTTTGGAGGAGTCTACGCCATCACTCACTCCCAAAACGTTTTTCTTCTTTTTTTTTATGACTCGTTTTGTTAAAAACCTCTCTTTTTTTTACGCTAGGTATCTTGGAGTTATGGCCTGTCTATGCAAATGAGACAGTTTTGACAGTTTCTTATTCATGTCATCGCCTTTTTAAACACTTACCGGGTGTAAATCTGACGGTGGCAGGCCGCTCCAAAATTGCCACTAAATATTATTAAATATTTTAACAAGTTCCTTGTAAATATGCCTTAAATGTTGGAACGATGGGCAGGAAGAAAAACGGCCTTGCATCAACTTATTAGAGGCAGTAAAAGTGGCAGTGATTTACCGTGGATGCAAAGCAACTAAGGGCATCTTTTTTTTTCTCCAGCTCATCTTGTTGGCTTCCTTTGTCCTGATGAGCGCAGTAAACATCGATGCGTCGCGCTAAAAGCTCACGCTTTCACAAGTCGTGAAACTCCTGTCAGGAGATGTTTCTGAACGATCTGTTTCCTGAACGACTTGAGGGCGAGCCTGGGCGGAAGACGTTTTAAAGTTTTAAAGCGTCCCGTATTCGTTTACCGTTTAAAGTTTAACATTTTGTGTCGTCAGTGGTTAAAACTGAGTTGGAAAGACTGTTTTGTGTGTTTATTTAAGTGTACCAAGAAACGCTATCAACTTGATCTAACAACATGCAGTTTTGGTTGTGATATATGTCTGATGTAACATTTAGTGTTGCCGTGGAGATTTCACTGTGCTCCTATCAATCTGTCTGCATCCAAACAACCTGTATTTCAAGGTAAAGACATGGCAGCAAAATTCTGTTCACTGTTAAAAAAGCAAACATTGGCCATGAACAGAACTGTCAGGTGTAATGGCATTTACAGTAGGAACGTTGTCTAAACTAATTGTCACATTGATAATATGTCACAGTACAACTTTGATATCATATCAAACCTACAGTACTGTGCCAGATGCTGTGGTTGAGAAGCCAGTACTACAGTGACACATATGAAACAAACAACAACAAAACGTTTTCATTTGTCATCTTCCATGTACGTCTTTTGAACACCAAAGAAGGCCCTAGACAACCCTTCTCTGCAGTCAGAAAAAAAGGCAGAGAAACTACCTGCAAAAAAAACAAGATAAAAATTATGGAGGCAACGCTTTCTGACAGAATTTAACATATATTTGCTCATTTCAAAGCTGATCTCCCCTAAAGAAACTATTTCTTCCAGATGTTTAATAAAGTCGAATTTTCTCCCACAGGACAGGAGATTGGTTTTGAAGTCACTAATCTATTTGATTAAAAAGTTAAACAAATGACAGTCTAAAAATAGTGGGTTGCATGACACAGTAATGGCATGGTTTGTGAGGCACTAACCAGTCAGTAAGTCTGGGGTTTTTAAAAGACACAGAAAAAAGGAACATTCAAAGAAACATGTGTCTGTTATAGTTTTATAACAGAGCTCATAGGCTCAGCACCATAAACTGATTATTTTATCATATTGGTTTCTAATCTGACATTGAGAAATCGTCAGCCTTTTTGAAACAGCCTATCATTTTGTAACTTGAAGTGGTTCATTAATGATTTATCGAGTTTAAATGGTGCATAAACTTAAATTAAAGTAATGCTGTAATATTATTTACGTTCAATGTCATATGGGTAGTTCTCATAAGTCTTTTCCAGTACGTTTCTTTCTTGTACTAAATCTGTTGTCCTTGTTTAAATGCAGCTCGCTATGAATAGTAAATAATTCACCATTTGCAGAGCCCCCACAAAACCCCCTTTGCCGTTTGCATGTGGAGACCCTGTTTCTTCAGAACCTCTGCGCTTGCCAGAACTGTGTGTGCACATCACTCTTTCTGGTTAGTGTGACGTGACGTCTGCCATGTCAGCAACACAGCGCATCTCCCTCTCCCACTCTCCACAGCCCTCTCTCTCTCTCTCTCTCTGGTTTTCCCTGGGGTTGGCACAATACAAGTGCCCTGCTGTCTGACTGGCTATAACCTTGCCACCAGCTTGTTTGCGTGCTGGTGTTTGTATTTTTCATTTCAAACTCTACAGACTTAAACAATGATGACTCAAGCCGCACAGAGTACACCTCAGGGAGTCAGCTGAGCGGTTAGGGAATCAGGCTAGTAATCTGAAGGTTGCCAGTTCGATTCCCAGCCGTGCCAAATTACGTTGTGTCCTTGGGCAAGGCACTTCACCCTACTTGCCTCAGGGGAATGTCCCTGTACTTACTGTAAGCCGCTCTGGATAAGAGCGTCTGCTAAATGACTAAATGTAAATGGGAAGAGGAGAAGAAATTACAAACAAGTGGATTTTCGACGGCGGGTGGGAGAGTGAGGAGACGCGAGTGGGCATGGGGCTAAAAGCCCGGCCAGCTTCTCTCCCCCGCTTCATTAGATTAGGTGGTCTCGGCATCAGGAAGTGCTGAAAGGCACTGGAGATTGTATCACGGGGCGAAACGCTGGCCTTGGATCCAGAGATAGTTGCCAGTCCTTTTCTTTGAAATGCCAAAGTAATCCTCAATCTAGTTAGGGCCAGAGAGCGTGGATGTCTATCAGCAGCCCCCTGCCTGGGGTCCTTATTAGAGGGGTTAAACACGAGAACGCCTGTGTTGGTATTTCTTTGGTCGCTCGTCTGTGTATCGCACATTACATATTTTATTTTTTTGAATTATTTATTTTCCTGACACCACCATATGGTACTGCGACTTGTTTGTCTTGCAGCGTGCCGGAGAAATGCTAGGCCTCGCAGTAGAAGTGTTTACTTGGGAGACCCAAGTAACTTCAAACAATCCTTATTTTTTGTTATTTCTTTCTGGGGGTGGGATCTATTGATGCAATTTTGTGCAAGGCATCAAGCTACAACACCCATGTCCCTACTCCACCCCCATCTTTTCTCCAAATGAACACAAAGATGATAATTGGGCCAAATGGCGGAGACGTTTGGAGGAGGTGTGCAGTGAGAAACACTGAGATGCTGGTCCTCTCAGCAGGAGAGGGGCCAGCAGGGCTGGAAGCTTCCGGAAGCCCCTGGAAAAATGGGGTCCTGATCTTCTTGGAAATGCCACGATAAATCGCAGTGCCTTCTCCCCCAACGCATGGATGATTAAATGTGCTCCTAAACTGCCCTGATTTGTGGGGGCACCTTCCCGATTTTATTTGCCACTGTTAACATTTTCATTCCTGCATTATGCATGGTGCTGTGGGGCAAGGAAGTGCTGCAAACAAATGGCCTGAGGGATTGACGTAAACACAGGCTGCCGTAAGGGGGGGAACACTAACAGTGCAACACCACGTTCTTCCCGATTAGTCCATTTGGAGGGGGGGGGGGGCGCAATAACAGTGTAACACCACCTTCTACTCTATCAGTCTTCACAAACAAGACAGTCCTTTCGCATATCTTTTCAAAAGGCCCCACAAGTTCAGTATCACTAACAAACATATAAAAACATAACAATTCCAATCTTACATCACTGAATCCACAAAGGAGTCAAGCTTAGGATTTGTATAAAATGGCAGTCCTCATCAGTGTTTTTATTAATCCATTATGAATGGGAGTCGGAGAGGGTTTTTTTTCTTCTCTGATTGGAGATGATGGGTCTCCCTTCTGCCCGTGCTCGCTGAAGACCTTCTGGCTAGTTAGATCTGACAGCCTAAGCACTGCGGTGCTCATTCCTTTGTGTTTTGGGATTTACATTCCTTATTGCAATAAATCGTGAGTGATGGGAAACCTGGGGTTTTACGAAGGCAGGACCCAATGACACGCCTGGGCTTTTGAACATGAAAACAGTCGAGAGAAATTCAGTTGTGTTGTGTGTCTTGAGCGTCCGTCGTGTTGGTGTTAACGGGTCCTTGCGTGTCGTCTTGGCCAGGTTGCCCAGTGTAGGGAGCAGCTTGAGAGCTGGTTGTACATGGCTGCGCTGAGTTGTCGGCTGTCTTTGTTTAAGGCTGGTGTCTTAAACTTGGCAGGTCTCCACTCTCTCACCTCCGGCTGACGATGCAAATACATGTAAACGACGTGTAGCCACTGGACAGCTCTGCACACGCCCATGTAAGGACGCGTCACGTGGGCCTAGATGGATTAACAGCCGAGACAAAAAAATGCAATAACCAAGTCATTACTGAAGTCAATCTACTGTATATTTCACAAACTGTGTTTTTGTAGGTAATGTCGTAGACCCGTTGTACTGTCTGAACCCTATGCTGCTGGTAAGGTTGGGAAGAGTGATAAGGCAACTGTCAGTTTGGTTTACTGTTGGCCGTAACACAAGCTCCCGCCACAGAGAACCAGTCTGCTGTATGGATCTCACTCCACTAAGCTCCCTCAACCTGCTTCGCTTCATTAGCGTCAACTAATGCATCAAGGCATGGGAGAGAAGGCGGATATTGTCTTTTTATGACTTGACCTTTGAGATATTAGTTTCTTTTTTGATGAATAACTGTTGTCTTCAGGCCTCCCTCCGAGTGAGGGAATTACACCTTAGATAAACAACCCTGGAGTTTCCCATCATGGTTTTTGCCAATGTCGCTTTCGACACAGGAAAGAGAACGAGTATGAATCGTTAAAAAGTCGGTTTTACCAACTGGAAGGGATGTTTGCTAAATAGACGGCAAAGTGCTTCATTAGGACGGTCTCGTAGAGCATGGAAATGACCTTTTCTCTCGTAATTGTAGTCTGAGTTCATTGATAGTTGACTGGAGCTTTGGCATATGTTGACAAGGATCACTGGAAACAATTAGCATTACATCTTACCACTCCCTCCCAGTGACTCTGAGTCGCCACTTTCCTCAAGCCCCTTTGCTCCGGTGCCATCTCGATTTGATTATATGTGACAAATAAGAAAGACAAATAAGATTAATAAACTATTACATGAACAAATGCAACGAACCGCAACTAAATCCATGTTTTTTCTACAAGTAATGGTTCGCAAATGATCTCAGATTTACTGTAGGCCTATTCGGGGCGTTTTTTATGGTTTGTTTTTTCCCCTAAGTAGGCCTACGACTTGAGTCATTTTTCCAAGTGCGTTCTTAGGTCAACATTTCAAAAGAAACTCTTGTCTATAAATCAACATTACACTTGTGTCTTGCCTCTCATCGGCTAAGTTACAGTGGAGATGTTTGGAGACAATTGAACACATTCACTTTTATCCTATTTTTTGAGTGTCGTTGGCTTTCATCGTCTGAAATCTCACTCCCACTCCTTGGCGTGTTGATAAAGCAATTGTGGTTGAAGAGAGAAAATATTTAAGGTATCTGCAAGTGTGATGCACATCTGTCTAACAGCCCAAGGGTGAAATCCTCCACACAACAAGGCAACAAATGCTGATCCGGGACTTCTCTGCGGCAAAATAAAATATGGCTCAAGTTTTCATTAAGGTGCTATTGATTAGCTTTTCCTGGCAATGAATTATGGACGACATTAAATAAAAAGGAAAATATTTTTATGACTTTGCTCAGGCCATGCCAGAATCCCCTCTTGCATCTTTAGTACACTCGCCCTGACAGGCATTTTGTTTTCTCTGGAATTCTTGTGGCTTTTTCATATTTTCTTCTTCAGGAAGGCTGAAAGTTTTGATAATTCTAGGTCTTTGCTTGTGACATCTCGACAGATTGTTGGCTGAACTGTGTAGTTCGAATATCGGGACTGTTTTATCTATAAAATCACCATATAAATGATCATGTTAACAAATAACTTATCTCTCAATTAGTTGTGTGATGAGAATTTGAAAAGCTGACAAAATTATATTTAATCCTTCCGTACGAATATTTTATGTACAAAACCAAACATTTTTCTTTCATTTGTAAAAAAAAAGAAGAAAATATATGTATTTTCCCCTCAGGGTAACTACTGCATTATTATACTTTCTTTGTGCTGATATCACATTCCATATCACTTTTTAAAAGTCTGGAGGGGTGCGTTTAGTGAATAAAAGCTTAGTGAAGCACAGCAATGATGTTTGAATAGATGAAAGACCTGTGGTTCTGAAGTTCTCTCCTCCTTCTGTGGGGGTAAAAGGAGACACACAATACAACTGTGCTGTAAAATTACATGGAGGGAACGACTAGAGATTTAATATCTTAATACTTTGTCACAGGTAGTCAAAGTCTTAATATCTCTTTCTCCCTCTCTTTCTTTTTCCTCACACGCACACAAACACACACACTGACATTATCACACTATACACACTCCTATACACACATTCTTTGGAATGTGCTCTGTTGATGGTGAAAACTTTTATTAGAGTAATTACATATTTCTTCAACCACTCTGTCTTTACTTGTTTCTCTAAGATATTTGTCTCCTTCTATACGCTGTCCTTTCTT
Source organism: Osmerus mordax (assembly GCF_038355195.1). NCBI lineage: Eukaryota > Metazoa > Chordata > Actinopteri > Osmeriformes > Osmeridae > Osmerus > Osmerus mordax. The sequence goes on along the minus strand of NC_090056.1, from coordinate 19,709,625 downwards.
TCTGACTTACAGAGGTTACTGAGGTCAATGCATATTTTACCTTAAGTGTCTTTTGATACATACATATATGCACTCCATGGAGACCCAACATGCGGACAGTAACAACAGGGATGTAGAATGTTTGGATATCATACGATTTCTTGCAGTATGGGCCCATGCGCCGGGCAAGGGTAGAGGGGGCCTTAAGGTCCTTGAAATCGGAGGCCTCTAAGATAGCTTTTCACACCCGGCAGTGTTGCTGAGATCTGCCGCCCGCTTGAAATGTAGCCCCTCGGTTCTCATGCGTTCTGGATTTCACCATTGAGCTATTTTATTTCAACTGACACTTTGAGTAGAACCATTTTTAGAAGCATATCTAAAAGAGAGCATTCAAGGCGTTGTCCGTCCTTGACGAAAAGAAAAGCAAAACATACTTGTTGTCGCTCACAAACCAATATAAAAATGTCTTGCACAATGTTTTTTTTTTTTTCATGGAGATCCGGCCTCATTAACAGCATGTCACTGTCTTATGCATGTTGTGGAATTCTGCTTCAGTAGATATGAATTTCTCACAGTAATGCCAGAAACATGCCTCGAGAACTATTTGTTCCTTTTGAAAGGTGCTCAGACTTGTATTTCAAGCTAAATCGGTTTCTCAAAACGTCAATAAGCACAAATCTAGTCGCTGGCTCCTTACCGGTATAACTCAACAATCTGACTTGAGAGGAGAATTTTTTTGTCTCGTGTGGTTGAGGACATTTAAGACAAAGATGAGATTAGATGGGAGGATTGCTGCAGTGTACATGTAAAATAAACGTCACCATTTAAAATAATGACCATTAGCATTTCGCTAGGTTTTTGCTTTAAATTCACCCACAAACTTAAGAATTGTAGATTTTCACTTAGTAACTTATTAAACTGTCAGATTGCGACAATCAAGAAATGAATGTGCTGATCTGAAGATGCATTACATTGTCAATAAGAATTGCTGTTCGTGCGATAGTACTTAATATGACAACTCCACGACTGCTGGCTCTTCTGCTCCTTCTCTCTCTGGCACTTAGAGTTCCAGGTGTTTTTGCAAGACAAGATTTTTTCCTCAAGACAAATGGAAAAGTGCCATGCCTTTAAAACATCCTATTAATATGTCTTATAGTCATTTCAGCACCATCAAGCCTCAAAAGCTCAATTTTATGACAGAATCTTGTTTTTGTCAGGCATAGCTTCCAGTTTACGTTTTCAGGTAATTATAGCTTTGCGCACATTAGACTGGCACAAATGAACTGTTTGGGTGAAGATCAGTTGGCTCAATGCCTGTCACTGCTTGTGTATGGCCTGGACATGAGTCGAGAAAGAAAAACACGGCAACATGATCTGTACAAACACCGGAAAAAAGCATTCAAAGTGTGTCAACTTAAAAAAAAAAAAAAAAAGTATTTCCGTCAGCAGGTAATAAACTGGGTTTATATGACCCTTACTGGCACGTCATATAGATTGTCTGGTAACTTTGATCTCTGCAGCAGAATGAACCTCAGTCATCACATGTAGAGTATGTGGCATGCAAAGATGTAGGAACTGTTGGACACCTCTGTTTGCACTTGTGTTTTACCACTTCGCTGTGTCCTTACAGAGTGCATACACCATGAGCCTCCTTCTGTAACGTGAGCAATATTTTCAATGCCTACAGTGGTGAAACTATTTGGATTCATGTTTAAAGCTGCAGGTCTAAACGTAATGTAGTGTCACTCCCTGTGACGTGACTTCCTGCGATGTCACTTCCGGCGACAGCTCACGACATCTCGAAGCACGTGTGAGAAACAGGGGGACAGAGAGTAACGATTGAAGCCGCTTCCTCCTTATTACCAGAGGAATTTCCTCCCTGCTGATTGAAGTCTCTCCATATTGCTGCCACATTCCCTGTCCCCCACGAGAGACTTGTAAATTTTTGCAGAAAGAAGGGGGTGGATCAGAGACTAAGTCACTAGCACTAGTTTTTTTTTTTTTTTTGGGTGGAGCCCTGTATTGACCCAGCTGCAAGTTGACTTTCAGAAGTATTAAGTCATGTTAGCCATGTTGTCTAGGGTAAGGATAAATGAAAGACCATTATTGGTATTTTCTCAACAGAGAAAATTAAGTTCAGAACGGAATACAATTAAAAACCAAAGAAGATGCTCAATGATAGCTGCTCATATTTTCCCAGCAGCATGATCAATACTTGCCAAGAATGAGTATATCTACAGTATTTATAATACAATGTGGAAGAAAAATAACAATAAGTAATCTCATGCCATTTAACTGTTCTATGCTAAGTTAATGTAATCCCCTAATGTTTAGTGTAACACATCAATCATGCGAAAATCTATTGTTGCATTAGCCTTGAAAGAACAATAATAATAAAAATGCTATAATGGTTTTAGCTTCCTTTACATAAATCATGTTGGTGGGGAGATGAAGGTGGGGGCATCTTAACTTGCAGAGTGTGCCATTTCAGCCTACTTGAGCAGTTGAAGTGAAGCTGAATATTGATATCATATTGAACTATGATCAGGCCTGAGTTTGGCCTTTATCAGTGCAAGGTGTTTGAAATACGATGTGACACTGTGAGTCACTCTATCTAACTGAATTTGACCCAACACCTTCGGCAACGACATAAAGCAGTCTTGTATTCGATAGCCACTCAACAAGACATTGTAAATCAAGTGTAAATGCATAAAAACAGTGTCGAGTCGGAGATTTACTGTAACGCTGAAAATCCTTTTAAACAAATATTAAAATAAGGCCCAAATCAGTCTGAAAGTCGTTTAAGAGGTCATCGAGCTTCAGTTTAGAGCTGGGCACTGAAAGCTGACAGGCTGTCGGAATTTACATTGGTATTAGCATCTGATTGATGGCTGAACTCAAAGACTCTGGACGCGTTGCTTTGGAGTATGTGTCTACAATGTGGAGGCCAAATGTAAATAGGGGAAACTAGAAAGTGGGAACACAATGCACTTTTAAGTTGTCATTCTTTGCCTTGTCATGGGCAAAAAAATTGCAAAACACAAATACAAAAAGGCTATTTAAGGCAAAAATGTGCCGTTCAAAGATTTTTCGGGTGTTTTGTATAAATTGATATTGGTCGTACAGATTCAGTCAGAACAATACTTCTTGTGGTGGGTGCATGAGAGTCTTCCTAGTTTGTGTGACCTAACCCTGGAGCTAACCCTAGAGACAACCCTTGAGCTAACCCTGGTCTAACCCTAGAGCTAACCCTAGAGCTAACCCTGGTCTAACCCTGGAGCTAACCCTGGTCTAACCCTGGAGCTAACCCTGGAGCTAACCCTAGAGCTAACCCTGGAGCTAACCCTGGAGCTAACCCTGGAGCTAACCCTAGAGCTAACCCTGGTCTAACCCTGGAGCTAACCCTTGAGCTAACCCTTGAGCTAACCCTTGAGCTAACCCTGGAGCTAACCCTGGAGCTAACCCTGGTCTTCCAGACGGGCTTTAGGAGAGAAGAGCTCCAAGCAGCGCATAAAAAGACGATTTCACAGAGAGAACGCACCTCCTAGGAAGTGGGAGGAGAAGATAATGCCCTAAACGAGGGAGGGAAAAAAGAAAAACTATCAAATTAATAAAGCTTTTTAGTTGGCATAATCGCTCATTTTGAACTTAAACTGAATGGAGTAACAAAACAAATCATTTTTTGGGAAAGAATACATGTATTTTAATGCCTTCAAGCAAAACTAATTAAAGACGACACCTCATTTACATAAATAAGCCTTATAATTTGCATGGAGACACACAGGGGAATAGAGGCAGAAAAGAAAGCAATATTTTGCAGTCTTCTAATTCATTTTTATTTAGGATTTAAGCTTAATAAAGATTCATTTTGGACGGGTAGAAAAAATTATCAAAGGGGAAATTTGAACTATCTCCAAAGATGCAGCAGCCTGCAATTCAAAGGGCCCTTTCCAAGTCACCAGATGACTCCTAATCTGAAGTGGCACTTCCTGGCCGTGCTCCAACACCAACTCCTTGAAAGGTAAAATTTTTAGAGCCCAATTTATTAGTATGCAGTTCTGGCATCGGGTAGAGAATTAATGGCGGTGACTGATAATGACTGTAATCGTGGCACAAATGGGGTGTTGAAATAGCAAACAACAGGCACAAGGCATGTAATGGGGATTTTATTAATTACCCAAGGTCCCTAGCACGAGCAGCCTCCAGGATTTACAGTGACCATGCCAGCCGGATGAGGAAGGGTCGCACGGTCTAATCTGAGAATGAGAGGGTCAGTGCTGACACTCCAGTGGGGGGGACTTGGGGGCAAGATGCCTGCCAACCCTCTCGCACTAGCAGAGCACCATAATGTCCAAAAGGCGGGAGACTGGGGTCACCAGCACTTAGATGATGAGCGGATTTCAATCAGGGGCCTTAGATGGGAGCGTTTGAATGGCGGAGCGTTTAGGCTGTTTTCAATTAAAACGGATAAATAGGAATTAGCTACGAAGAAACAGATCTTTTTTTTTGTGTCAAAAATGAAAACAAACTTGTGATTCTATGTAGGAAATCTGTTAGAGCAGTAGCAGATGTAATGTTGTTCAGAGGAACTTTGGCGGCTTACCTACTTACCTTTGAAGATGATTATTCTTTTTTTTTTTTTATGATGTCAGGGATCTAAATCACACAGGCTCGTTCCCTTTGTTCTCCTTCGGAAAAAAACACCATACGGCTGTATTGTCAGGTACAGAGAACCATTTACACGTCAACTCGTCAACAAGAGAGGATTGATTAAAAGTCCTCTTTATTACACACAGCAATCTTAATGGACGCCAGACTTTCAAAATGGAAGAAACAATTAGAGTTTTACTGCTTTGTGGGCACTACTGATTTATATAAATCACGGCACGGGTGTAAATTTTCCAATAAAAGACAGAACCGCTCCTTGCATGCATAATCGACCACAAATATAAGCAGTACACTGAGTATTTCTTTTAAAATGGAAGCCGCCAATGGGTGATGGAGCTCCCCGAAGGGTTTGTGTAAACTGTTTGTATGCTTTATCACGACTCATCATGCTCAAAACCTTTTAGCCCAAAACATTGTCTGTTTAAGGATTCCTGAGAGAAATAAAGAGGAGTATTTGTTTTAGGAGTTACGTGAATGTTTAGTTTAAGAAACCAGAATGTGCATTATTCTCCTGGCGATGGTTTCTTTTCTCTTTCTTTCTTTCTTTCTTTCTCTCTCATCCTCCCTTTCTCTCCCTCAAACACACACACACACGCACGCACGCACACACACACACACACACACACACACACACACACACACATGCACGCACACACGCCCAAGACAGCAGCTGTGTTTTATTTCAGAGAATAAAAGCAATAATGGTTGGAAGCCTTTGAAATCATTAATAGATAAAAGAATGAGAGATCACATGACATCTGGGGAGAGATTGAAGCTTGATCGCTCCTTGTGTCTGATCCATCATCCAGCCAGAAAACAGACAGATAACAATCTTCTTGTTTAATTAAGGACACTGTGGCCAAGGTGTGGTATCTCACAGCTCTACCAAATTTTTTAACAAACCTATTTTTTTTCATGTAAGACCTAGGTCAGGGTGTGCGTGCATGTGCTTCAGGGCAATGATAACCGGCACAAAAATCTCACAGTTCAGGTCTATAGAAACTGTAAATAAGTTCAGTTGTGATCACATGCTGTACTCTCAGGGTGTGTGGCAGTTTGCTTCATTCCTAGTTTTAGGGGGGTTCAACAAAATGCTCGCTGAAACTATTTAAAGTTGCCATGCAGGTTTTTTGATGAACTCCACAGTCTCTGATTTTAGTACATGCGTCTGTACGTTTCCAGACATTAACTGTGTCATTCAACTGTGCCTCCTTGGTCTGGTGACAGAAAACAGCTGCCGAACACGGTTAAAAGGGAACTTTTTGACTGATTGCTGGGGACACAAAGTCTTCAAATGGACATCAGTTACTTTATCTGTTCTGTAATCTCTGACTCATTCCAAATTAGAGCTCCATTAGCTTTCACACAATAAGTGACTTGAGTAAAAGCAAGGAAAAGCTGCAAAAAAAGAGACTTGGTTTTAGTGGGGGTTTTCTTCTCTTTTTTTTTTAAGCCTTTCATGACACGGTGGTTGGTATTTTGCTGTTGATCATATTAATGAGGAAACTATAAGCAAATTGATTACCTCAGTTCTCCCAGGTTCTTTCAGTTCAATGGATGAAAAGATGAAATCAAAAGACTTTGATAAAGACACTCTGAGGTTTAATATACACAACCATTCATCACTGGTTTACATCTGACTGTCGTGTGATCCTACTCTTATAAGTAAAACCTAAATGATCCACACTTTTTTATTCATTTACTTTTTTTACAGAAGATGCCTTTCTTCATTTTAAGTTAGCTTTTCAAACCAACGTAGGTGTTGTTTAATCATCTTTAACCTTGCTCTTTCTTCAACAAAGTCTGTGCTGTGGTTTGGGTGTCTTTTTAACTTCCAAGGTGAATGTCATTGTTTCAGTGAGATGCTATGCCTTGAGACAGCAATCCAAGTCGCAAGGTCTCATTACTGTAACAGAACGAGAGGCAGGGATCGCTGTGGGGAAATACTGCCAGTTTAACTTTAATGTGAGTGTTCAAACATCACTGATTGACCACCAGTATCAACTTTAACTCAGAAAAATACACTCAGGTGGGAAGGGGGGGGTCAGAGAGAGAGAGAGAGAGAGAGTTACACACAGAGACAGAGAGACACAGAGAGAGAGAGAGTTACACACAGAGACAGAGAGAGACACAGAGAGAGAGACACACACAGAGACAGACACACACAGAGAGAGAGAGAGACAAAGAGACAGGCAGACAAAGAGAAATAGACAGAAAGAGATACAGACAGAGAGAGGCAGACAGAAAGAGATACAGACAGAGAGAGGCAGACAGAAAGAGATACAGACAGACAGAGAGGCAGACAGATTGAGAGAGGTAGACAGATACAGAGAGATGCAAGACATCCTATTCTCCAGAGTGATTGACACCATCTGTGGTGCATCTAAACAGTAATGCCGTGTTGAGGGAAGCACAGGCCGTTAGGATGACTACACAACCCCAACCTTGACCTGTACCTTTTAGCACTGTCAAACTCTGCTTTTCACCTACTTGTCACTCTATTTACCCCTACGGATCTGTGCAAAGGCATGCTGTGAGGAAATCTTTTCTTGCTGTTTTAGTCCCAGAAAGGGCACAGTGTTGTGCTGAAATACCTGTCTGAGACAGGCCGTTTTAAACCGCATGTCTCATTTACTTGCGAAAGACCAATTTTCCTTTTATTTTTTTGTTTGTACGTTTTTACTTCAGGTACCTGTTTCTTGGGTGTGTGCTTTTTTGTTTGGGATTGTGAGGTCATGCTTGAAAAATGTAATGGAAAAACAGTTCATGTCATGACACATCAAAACCAGTTTTTATGTAATGGACTGACTTAAAAATATATATATCAGTTTGTCAAACACGCATTGAATGTTCCTTTCTGGTCTTGTTTGTTTAGTTTTCTCTTCTTTCCTTTATGTCTCCTGATCTAACTGGAGAAACACTGAAGCAAACTCTGACAGCATTCTTTTACGGTGACATTACTACTGTACGTCTTTGCTTTTTACAAAAACGGAAACAGAACACTAAAAAGTTTTCAAAATCCTATCAGACACTCACACACACACATACCTGCACACACACACAGAAACACACCTACACATGCAATCACACCTACATTTCCACACACCTAACACTCATATACACACACCCACACACATACGCAAAATACCCAATTCCTTTTTTTGTATTAGTGGCAGTTATCAAAACCTAAACAGGGAAGTTCTACGCTGTTCCAAGGTAGTATTCCTGTGGGCCCTGCAGAGGGGCCCCAGACAGCTGTGCTGCCTCACCTGTACTCTCTTTACCTCAGATGGCAGGATTAGAGTACTGCCATGTGGAAATCAGGCCTATAATCCACCCTGCCTCTCCTTGGCACCCACTTGGTCTACATACAGTACTGTACATGCACTAAAGGCTTTAAAGCAACTGCAATGCAACTCAGGAAGAGGCCAGTTTCATAAAAATAGACGTAGTCTTGGACTTAAATTAGCTTTTAAGTCTGATTTGCCAACAAATGTTGGCATGTTTGCCAAAATGTACCTGTTGCTTAAAGCTTCCCTATGAGTGACTAATGTTAGACGGATTTAGTTCACGGATTGGACTATCACGCCAAGCATTATGGATGAAATAATGGGTGACACTTCGCGAGAGAAAAAAAAAATGCCGGACGCTAAAGCGACACTTAACGGCGGAAGATCGACACATTTAAACATGTTGAAGATCTATATCCGTTGGAGGAATACAATACTGAAAAGGTTGTGTAGGTAGTGCAAGTCATTTTGTATGCATTTTTAAAGCTTTTTATTCGAATCCCAACGCTACTTCCATTTACCAACAACAGATGGCTAGCTAGCGTCAATGCAAGGAATTATGTTGTCATCCACTCATTTGATGCTCAGCCTAACTAACAAGCTATTAGCTAATATAATTTCATTTTAGCGGAATATTGGGCCCCAGTTAAAATGTCTGCAGTTAAGTTAGCTAATAAATTTAATTCCTTTTTTGATAAATTATGCTAAAATAATGACGTACTAACACATCGTTAACATAGCAACAAAGCTCTTACCGTCCTTCGGTTTAGCCAGGAAGGTGGCTAGCCTAAGTTTCCTAGTAACCCATCCCCCCCCCACACACTACGCACTTGACTTGCTAGGCTCAACCGGGTGCCCGCTCATTTTGGTCGTCTGAGACTAATTCTGAGAATCTTAAAAGATTAGTATGTTTGTATGGCCGTTGCGATGAAATTTTTCGTCCGATTAATTTAAATTCTGGCAGTGTCAGAAGATTTGAGGCACAGTTCAGTTGTGGCTTCTACTACTATTATGTCTTTAATGTCGATTGACTGCGTCCATTTTTTTCGCGTCTTGACACTGATATTCATGAATCATGACAACTCAGATCCGACAGTGTGACATAGTTTACAGCGGGGATCCTGTTCGTACAGTGACGAGCAACAGACGCTAATGACTACTAAAAATCGCACATTGTGCACTCGGCTACAAACTAAATTTATGCTGCAGGCTAGATTTGACGGGTCTCAAACTGGGGGCAGAGGCAATACTTGACCATTATGCTCATTCGAGTAGATTCCTCTCATGGAAATAACATCAGCAACATTAAAATGTTTATGCCTAAATCGTGACCATACATTGTGTGTGTGTGTGTCATATGTGTTCCCACGTTTGAGGGACTTGAGTTGCAGAAGCGTTTTAGCAATTCTGGCTCTCAGTCTGGTCTGTGTTGTCCAGAATTGACTTTGAAATGTTAACTCAACTCTACAATTATTAACTAAGAACTGGAATTCTCGTCTATGCAATATGTGGAAAAGGAAGTCCATCTAATTAGGAATATAATGGGAAATGTAATTAGCAGTAGTAATAATTATTGTATTTATTATGTTTCTTTTGCTGCTCTGTTTATTTAGCCTATCAGCTACAACATTCTAGTTTGTAATTAGCAGTCATTAGGAGTTGGTTCACATCATATCTTCACTTCTTTGAAACATTTAGTTTGTTTCTTCATGTTTTATTTTAATCTACTGTACCATGGAAGATTAAAATGTAACAGAATTTTTCTCTTTATTCGCTTTCGCAAACCTTAAACTCTGACATGTCCTTACTGGCTGTGACTGAATGGTCATTATGCTGAGGGATTGGTGTTGTTTGGTATGATCATTGTGCTCTATTTTCCTGTAAAGCGCTAATCTAATAATGTCACAAGACGGATGATAATGTTCTTTATTAACTTACAGAGTGCTTTTGCAACATTCAGAGCAGTATTTCTCGCTTTAAATTCCTAATTGCTTTCTTTCAGTGGTTCACACTCAAATGGAAAACATTTTTATATTACTGTTATGAAGGTGTGAATATGTTGATAGGGAGCCATGTTGATGTGAATGCATGTCTAAATAAACCAAGTGTAGATCCTCACTTTAAACCGTCTTTAATTGATTGTACAGTAAACTGCATCAAGTCAAGCAAGTGTGGGTTGGTCTCATAAAATGTGCCTTTTTAAGGGTGAAACGGTCTGGTTTCAAACTGTAACACGCTACTGTCCTTCTAAAGGTGGAACGGTCTGGTTTCAAACTGTAACACGCTACTGTCCTTCTAAAGGTGGAACGGTCTGGTTTCAAACTGTAACACGCTACTGTCCTTCTAAAGGTGGAACGGTCTGGTTTCAAACTGTAACACGCTACTGTCCTTCTAAAGGTGGAACGGTCTGGTTTCAAACTGTAACACGCTACTGTCCTTCTAAAGGTGGAACGGTCTGGTTTCAAACTGTAACACGCTACTGTCCTTCTAAAGGTGGAACGGTCTGGTTTCAAACCGTAACAAGCTCCTGTCCTTCTAAAGTTGGAACGGTCTGGTTTCAAACCGTAACAGGCACCTGTCCTTCTAAAGGTGGAACGGTCTGGTTTCAAACTGTAACACGCTACTGTCCTTCTAAAGGTGGAACGGTCTGGTTTCAAACTGTAACATGCTCCTGTCCTTCTACAGGCGGAACGGTCTGGTTTCAAACTGTAACACGCTCCTCTCCTTCTTGCCTCCATAGAAAGAGAACAAACAAAGGTTTGAGTTGCCCAGATCAGCCACGAGGAGAGACCAGCGGGGGTAACTGGACATCAGCCAAACGTGTCTCTCAACTGGACGGTGAGTCAAATTAATTACCTTGGTGGATCTAACCATCCCTTAACTCAGTTATCTGCGATGTCATGCTTTGGTTTAAAACACTCGTTTAACGACTATATATTTTTTTAGTATGTGTCTTTTGCGAAGATCGATTGTGTCGTTGTCGTATGCCCCTATTTCACACAGGACCCTTAAAGTCTTGATCCGGACAAGGCTGATGTCTGTGCTCAGTGTAGATGTGGCACCTCTGCTTCTTGTAACAATGTTTTTGTCGCAAAACAGTCTCACGATTGACTCACCAGTCATGAGACCCCAAGGCCTGGATTAATTAAGCTGTAAAAACCCAGGGAGCGTTTGGCATGTGCCTCTTTACCTTGGTGTGGGACCTGCTTTTTTGGCTGCGGTGCATCGGCTCATTATGAACCTATAATTAAGTTGCAGTTTAATTTTATTTTTATTGCGGTCTTTTAATTAGCTGAACTTTTTAGAATTTTTTACGCAATGGTCACCGGGGACGTAAATGTCTTAAACTAAAGATATTTTTAAGAACTCACCCGGCCTACGGTCGCAGTCTTTCCTGTTCTGTCAGTAACGCGGCTCATCTTCGTGATTGTGCGGATGTGTGCGTCGCAGCAGCACCTGTTGGTTCTGCTACAGGTGTTTGTGTATAGAACTTGCAGCCGTGGCACTTACGAGGAACGCTTACATTCTCATGATTTGCTCTTAATCCAAAGCAAGCTGATTTGCCCCCCCCCCCCCTCCCCCCATTCCTCATCACCTCAGCACAAAACAAACATAACTCCCCACTCGAACCCCCACTGTTCCACTCATCCAGTATTGTGGCCTGTTAGCCGTACTAAGTGAATGGGGAGAAGCAGGTCTCTGTGGGCAGCATCTGTCGTTATTCAGTCACCTGCCAGGAGAGAGAAGAGGAGAGGGGGGGTGGGGTGTAAGTCCTTTCCCCCTACTCCTGGTCCCCCCGCTGGGATGGGCTGAGGGAGAGGAACGGATTCTTAAAATAATAATAATTTAATGATTCTCTTCATGATTTCTTCAGTTTCACTGAACGGATAGTAAATAATGTTGCCCTTTGCTTGCCCTTCGCTTGGTGAAGTACTCATCAACATCTACCTAACACAGTCTTGTACAACCCTGCGATAAGAAAACAGACTTGTGGAGCTACTGCTCAGAAAGACCCCCGAAGATCCTCAGTGGTGAAGACCTCGGTCAGCAGTCTGTCCACAGGTGCTTATTCTGCCATTGTTCAATTTGAACTCCAGGGTAGCCCAGCGCCGCACAAGCCCCACCATTTGAATCAGGCAGTTTTTTTCTTTTCTTTTCCTTCTCGTCTCCCCCACTGTGGGGGCCCCGGGGACAGGCGCGTTCCACGTGTTGTAATAAGGGGAGCTGATATAATGAAGGTCATTGTAATCACAGCTAATGTGCCGGGGAGTCAAGACTCTGTAGCTTTATTTGCCAGCTAGGCCTGGCTTTTGGTGCCCATGGGGACCGGCCAGATAGTGTTATCTCTGCTAACCTGACTCTAATACAGGCCTTGCTCCACTGTTTGTGTCAGCATCGCGGCTGAACTTCTCCCAGTGATACGTTGGCTGGGCTGGGAGTGGCTTCTTTGCTCTTTAAATCCCATCCCAAGGTGTTTGGCAGCTAACAGCTCACATGCTTAGAGGTCCTTTTGTTTTGGTTTTTGATTGATTCCTGTGCTGGATGGCGGTACAGGACGGTACAGAGTCATCAGTTGGATGTCCCAGACATGGAGAACATCTTTTTAGCGCCTGTTAACTCTTAAACGACGTATTTTAAGTCTAATCTCCTCCCTGAGGATGTGGAAACGTCAGTTTTCATTCGTTTTTTAATTTAGTTTTTTTTTTGCACAATTTACTTTAAAAAGTAAAGTTTGTTATTTCTGTATTTGTTACTCCGCTACACAGATTGCTTTGTTGAAGAAAAATTCTCCTTAACCTACATCTGGTCGTTTTTGTTGCTCTTATTAGCATTTGGGAGGTGGTGTGTATTCTTGAATCATAATATTAATGTCATAAAGTCAAGAGCATTGTGATTTTATGAAACCTTTTGGACTTTGTCATTAATCAACAGCTGAATACACCCATGGTAGTCCTTTGTGGATGATTGATTGCACTTTTATTCATATTCAAATGTGGGTATTTATGCGCGCGCAGATGTATGTACTGTATACGTCCATGTTAAGGTAGACTGGCAAGGTAAGCTAAACTAGTTTGAATAGCAAATATTCAGGAATCTATTTTGCATTTCATGAACATCTGCATTGCGTCCATACCATACATCTGTGCCTGTTCAAATGGACAACTGACTGACATAACCAGTTTTGCTCTGTGTGCAGCATCTCTCCCATTGAGAATCTCACGTTAGGACTTGACTGGGTCCTTTGCTATTAGGGGTAGGGAAAAAATCGATTCACATTTGAATCGCGATTCAGACTTCTAGCCATTCACATCGATTTTTGTTGTTGTTTTTTTTCTAAAGTTTTATTTTAATTAAAAATCGCGAATCGATTTTTAATCGATTTGTGACCCCAAGAATCGATTCGAATCAAATTGTGAGGTACCAAAAGATTCCCACCCCTATTTGCTATACTCGTACAGTAGGAAATCAATCTCAGTAGTGAGTGAAAGAGACTGGATCCCTCTCCTTGAGTTCCTGCTTGGTGATCCTGAGAGGAGACTGCTCAGTCTGGCTGTTCCTGCTTGGTGACCCTGAGAGGAGACTGCTCAGTCTGGCTGTTCCTGCTTGGTGATCCTGAGAGGAGACTGCTCAGTCTGGCTGTTCCTGCTTGGTGATCCTGAGAGGAGACTGCTCAGTCTGGCTGTTCCTGCTTGGTGATCCTGAGAGGAGACTGCTCAGTCTGGCTGTTCCTGCTTGGTGATCCTGAGAGGAGACTGCTCAGTCTGGCTGTTCCTGCTTGGTGACCCTGAGAGGAGACTGCTCAGTCTGGCTGTTCCTGCTTGGTGATCCTGAGAGGAGACTGCTCAGTCTGGCTGTTCCTGCTTGGTGATCCTGAGAGGAGACTGCTCAGTCTGGCTGTTCCTGCTTGGTGACCCTGAGAGGAGACTGCTCAGTCTGGCTGTTCCTGCTTGGTGATCCTGAGAGGAGACTGCTCAGTCTGGCTGTTCCTGCTTGGTGATCCTGAGAGGAGACTGCTCAGTCTGGCTGTTCCTGCTTGGTGATCCTGAGAGGAGACTGCTCAGTCTGGCTGTTCCTGCTTGGTGATCCTGAGAGGAGACTGCTCAGTCTGGCTGTTCCTGCTTGGTGACCCTGAGAGGAGACTGCTCAGTCTGGCTGTTCCTGCTTGGTGATCCTGAGAGGAGACTGCTCAGTCTGGCTGTTCCTGCTTGGTGATCCTGAGAGGAGACTGCTCAGTCTGGCTGTTCCTGCTTGGTGATCCTGAGAGGAGACTGCTCAGTCTGGCTGTTCCTGCTTGGTGACCCTGAGAGGAGACTGCTCAGTCTGGCTGTTCTGGGCTGGTGATCCTGAGAGGAGACTGCTCAGTCTGGCTGTTCCTGCTTGGTGATCCTGAGAGGAGACTGCTCAGTCTGGCTGTTCCTGCTTGGTGATCCTGAGAGGAGACTGCTCAGTCTGGCTGTTCCTGCTTGGTGATCCTGAGAGGAGACTGCTCAGTCTGGCTGTTCTGGGCTGGTGACTCTGCAGCCAAGTTGGTCCTTTGTGTTCATTACTTCAGTCCAGTTGTAAGGACATCCTGGTCTTTCCACTGACCTCAGAGATAGGTGTGTAATTCGTGCTAGTTAATTAAGTGGCAGATGTGTACAGTAACAAAGAAGAAAGCAATGTATTTTTCCTAAAATGAGTTTATTTTACTAGTAAGTAAAATATAGACATTTTGTAAAATGTTTTGTCTCTCCCCTTTTGACTCAGGAAGTTAAAACAGGGCAGTCGGCTTTCTGTGAGGAACTGTAAACAGGGGAAATAAACAAAGCGTTCATATTTCAGTGAGGAACTTCACAGGCCATTTCCTATTCATCACGGCACCTTGCGACTCATAAAGAAGGCCAGCCATGGCCACCGTACACAACCCTGCGTGACTCTCTTTGGCCCTATCATTCAAACCTGCACCCCGCTCCCCTTGCCGTCCTGGAAGGCTGCGGCGAAATGATCTCTTTTGTCTCGCATCATTAGCCCCATCTGTTGCGCGAGCAACGCTGTCGGTTCCGGAGCACGGCAACGTGATGGTCGCCAGGGGCGATCGGAGACGCCACCGTCCCATAGGCCGGTGGCTCGACCTCCGTCCTCCGACCATCCGCAGGCCGAGCGACGCGCTCTGTCTCGCTCTCTCTCGCTCTCTCTCGCTCTGTCTCGCTCTCTCTCGCTCTCTCTCTCTCTCTCTCTCTCTCTCTCTCTCTCTCTCTCTCTCTCTCTCTCTCTCTCTCCCCCCCCCCCTCTCTCTCTCTCTCTCTCTCTCTCGCCCGGGTGTTTACTTATTTATTCCAGCATCTGGGGATAACAGCAGTATGGTGTGCGCCTTGCATTTATGCATTGTGCATTTTAGAGAAGCGGATTGATGCCCACAGTGGAGCGGAAGTCAGGACACGCCTTGTTTCTTCTTCAGGTGTTTCTGGAAGTCAGAACGTTGCGCAACTCTTTTCTACGTTTGTTTGTCCAGTGGTCAGTTTTTCAGGGCATGTTTTTTTTTAAACGAGTGATAGGGAACCTAGGATTGCACCAAAACAGATGTAGCATTTTCCCCCAACAAGGAAATATTTTATTCATGATTTACATGAATGATAAATCTTCAGAAAGTCTAAGTGCTGATGGGCATACACAATTTAGCATCTGTCTTTCTCAGAATAATTAATAGCGCAGCGGAACACTTGGGAAACAGAGTGTGGATTTTTTTCTTCTCAGTTTTTTAGTTGATCTAATTACATCTGAAAAACAATGCATTCACGTAGAGGAACAGACTGATAAACATTCTCTTCGTGTTCGTGTCAGTGAAGACCGAGAAGTAACTGTCTGCATTATTAGACGAGTTAACCCATCTGCACATGTCACGCCACATGCAAACATCATCTTATAATCTATCACTGTAACATTTTAAATAACGTTATTACAAATGATCAAGCGGTTATTACTCTTAGCGTTAGCTCTTAGCCTCCTGAGGTTAAAGGGATGCTGGTTTTCTCTACGTAGCTCAGACCTGCGGCACAAGGGCATCGACGTGGTGCCTGTCAGTAGAGGAGATCAGCAGATCGTTTTCATCGGCGAGCTCAAGCCGTCGGAGGTCACACTGCAGCCTCTGTAGTGACATAACCTTGCAACGTAACACCTGGGTGTACAAGTGCAGTCATTTTAGCTACTGCAGATGTGTGTAATGTACCTCTAATGTCCAAAGTGCGGAAATAAAATAAGAGTTATGGAGTGGAGGAGGGATAGGCTGTGGGGATGACTGGACAGCCAGGTAACTTAATAGGGTGAAATAGCTGTGTTGGTACCACCAGAGGTGACACTCCAGTGCAAGAGTGCTGTATTTGTTGGAGCTATTATGAGATTCAGTCTGAGGAAAAAGAACACTATTCGGTTTGAATTGATTCCCGGAAAAGTCCAGAAGTGAATATGCTTTCATTTTGATGGTATTACCATGGAGAAAGTGTGTTGTGTCAGTTTCACCCTCTCCCATTACTTTGCTCCATTACGGCAAAACTGACTGATTTTATTTTTCACAGTCTATTTTCTGTGATAAAATGAAAACCGAAGAGCTTTATTAAGTCTGAGTGACACCCAGAGCTGAGAGCCGGCAGGGAAAGTAAGTCGACAGGATCTGGTTTCAGTTCATTTTTGCTCGATTTCCCTCCTCTGATCAAATACTGCACTTTCCAGTGGAGACATAATTGGAGTGTCAAGTTCACTAGGGTTTCTATCTTCCCTTAACTACATTACCCGCCAAGCATGTCTCTTTAAGTAAGTAAATACTGTGGAATAACTGCCTTTGAGTCATCCTGCATGTTCCCAGTATAGGTCCTCCATTGAGGTCTCTATCTGACAAAATATTATTCTTTTATCTAAGAATAACCCAGTGTTTGGGGTGGGGGGGGTTGGGGGTTAATGAATTCTGTCAACATTCATGTGAAGATGCTGCGAGGAAGCTGACTGTTCCACCTCATATTTCGTGTTGCTCTTTTCAGAAATGCCTTTTAATGCCGCTCCGTTTTAAGCAGAACAAACATGACCACTGATGTCTCGAGGTCAGGCCCTTCAAACAGCCTCAATAAAACACCCTCAGCTGCGAGACATCCAGGATCTCCCATGCCGAGCGCCCCCCCACAAGAAAATATCCCCCCTCCTGCTACAAAGCCATGTGTTTTTGCTTCCCCCTGAAGAGCCGATATTATCCGGTGGGGTTTCATTGAAACTTGTTGGTATGGTCTCACTTTTTTTTTCCTTCTTTTTTTTCTTCATCCAGTTCCATGGCATTTCAGTAGAGCAGACCTCCAGAATGCTCCAGGAGATAAACCCTGCTCCGCTGGCTGTTTTATGTGGTATTGATCCAAAAGCGCAAGGCTTTGGAGTCTGTTTCCTGGGCCAGGTAAATAAAGGCAGGTGTTTGCTGTGGATCATGGGGTGCTGGGTGGGGCACACCTGTGGACCCAGCTGCCAGAGGTGGGAGCCTGGGAGGGTGGGGGCTAGGGGGGTGGGAAGGGAGGGTGGGGTGTGTGCTGGAGGGCTGGGAGGACTAGGGGGGTGGGTGCTGGGGGGGTGGGAAGGTGGGAACTGTGAGGATTGGGAATCTGGGTGCTGGGAGGGTGGATGGGTGTCTGCATGTCACTCTTTATGTGTCATGTCCCCTTAAATGATCATAACGCTCTAGTCTTCAGTAGATCACTGTGTTTATAACCGTCTCAGTATAGGAGGACGACTGTGCCATGGTTAAGACATTATCAGACCATCGAACCACATCCCTTCCTAGTGTCCAGCACTTTCCACTCATTGGAAATGCATCGGCATTACTTTCAAAAGAGAGAGATGGAGGGAGAGAAGGGGGATGGACCGACTGCAAAAGACCATCAGAAAAGGCTACTTATTCTCTTAATGAGGCCTTGTCCTTTTAAAAGCCGTCCTCCTTCATAAGTGGACATGCAGGGGGAGTGTCCTCCCAGGGGGGTCGTCTGAACCTCCTTGTCCCGAAGCAGGAAGTTACTGTGAGTGAATAGACCTGTGATAGTGGAGCTGCATCAGTACTGAACACACCCTGTATCCTGCACTGTGAGGCCTTGCAATACTCTGCACATCAGCACTTTACATGCTGAACAGGAAGTTGACAGCTCCTGAGTAGCTAGTTCACGAAACAGTTGTCAAGTACACTAAAAGTTCTTGTTTTTATGATTTCACCGAACTATCTTTGTTCAGCCACGTGCTGCAGTTTGGGTCTTACAGCGTATTTCTAATATAAAATGTTGCATTGCGAAAGATGAGGCATTTTTCTCAAGGGAGTGCGCGGAGAGATAATCCTCATTTGGCAATTCTCTGAAGGACCCCGCAGACACCAGTCTACAGCGTCGAGTGTCGCTGAGGTACACTATGAAGGAGCTGACGAATAACAACACTAACTGCCAACTCAGGCTCATTTTCGAGGATTTTTTCTCCACAGTTGTGAGTCATGTCGATAGACAGCGTGGGGTATTTGTCGTCAGGGTACTTTTTGGGATAACATTCATTCATTCATTCATTCAAACTAACAATGTTGTCTAGCAACACACTCCAACCAGGCTGTGTTTAACACCTGCAGTCTCAGGGCGTATTTCTGAATACTTCAAGGGGATCATGATGCCTTTGATCAATTAATCTCATTTTTTTCAGTGAATAGGAACATTTTCTCTATAACAACAATGACAACTAGGTTACAGTAGGTAAAGTCCGACTGATATCACCAGACATAAGCTTTGTTCCGATCGTAAATTCCTTTTGAACAAAAAACAAGCTGTTGACATCCGCGAGCGGAGTGAAGGAGAGGACTGCTTAAAGAGCGGCAGAGAGAGCGTGTTTGATTTTAGTCAGTGATATTCCACATCCCCAGGAGGTTGTGTGATTTCAGAGATCTCCTTCAGACAAGGTCGTATCAGTGTTCATATCTTTGAAGATGAAGCACAGGGTTTGTGTTCCTCTTCAGCGCTCTCCTAGGGAAGAACAAACCTAACACTGGAGAGTCGAGGGGTTTCCATTCTTCAAAGTTGATATTAATCAGTCATGAAAATGATTTAGGGAAAGTGATATTTATCTTGATTCGGGTTTTCCACCGGAGAGCCAGCTCTGGCTCAGGCCCCGGCGCGGGGGTAGCAGGGCAGGTGAATATCCATGTTTTACTGTGAAATTCAGGGGAAACGTATCCATCTGGCATATGAATAATTTAGACGGCTCAAGTTGGTTGCTGTTGCTGTTGTGGTGGTGCTCAGCTTTCTCTGTTCCCCCCTCCTGAGGGTTGTTTGTGATGCTTAGAGGGAAGTCATGCCACAAGAGGAACGAGGGGAGGAGAGTATCTCTCTCTCTCTCTCTCTCTCTCTCTCTCTCTCTCTCTCTCTCTCTCTCTCTCTCTCTGTCTTTCTACCTCTCTCTCCTCTCTCTCTGTCTTTCTACCTCTCTCTCCTCTCTCTCTGTCTTTGTATCTCTTCCTTCTTTCATTCTTTCTTTTTCTTTCCCACACTCTCTCTCCCTCTCTATCAAATACACACACACACACAAACACGCACGCGCGCACGCACACACACACACTGATTGTTTACTGTTCTAAACAACTTAGCACACCTTTTGAGGTTTGCAAGGCCCATTTTGATGATGCATCTCTGGGTAAGTGTGCTTGTGGTGTCGTGCCTTGATAGGGCGGTGGTGGAGGTGGTTAAGACACGTTATCGTGCGTAGGGGAGCTCATGAAAGTGCCTCATACTGCACCAGCTTCTCCACAGCAGGATTTATTCACACTTTATGCAACAGTTGAATATCAACACCTCGGAGTACAGAGTGCTATTAGAGCCAAATTAGAATAAGGTTCATGAGATTGCATGTACGCACTGATGCGCATACACACACGGAAAGAATACACACCTCAACCACCGGGCGATAAATGTGTGTTACAGGTGATAGATACGCCAAGGTGCTAGATATGGTTGATTTGTCTCATTTGGTGTAATCCAGTCCCTGTCTTTAGACAAGCCAGACAGGATGAGAGGGAGGCTTTCAGGGATAGGGGAGGAGGAGAGAGGAGGAGGGATGGGAGGATGGGAGGAGGGAGGGGAGGGAAGGAAAGATGGGAAGGGAGGGAGGCGGGGGATATGACAGGCCCTTGGAATCCCAACCTCTCTCCTGGCGCCCGCACTAATCAACCCCTGTAATTTATGCAGAAAATATGATTTATATTTAATTTCACTACACTTGCATTGTTAATTTGAGATGTAATTAACGCGTCGCCACGGCAACTAATTTCTCAATGCCGTAAATTATCGCCGCCTTTTCATCAAAATTCAGTTACTTTGGCTCCTGTGTGCAATGTACTGATGCAATTAGGTTACCAGGGCAACCCGAAAGTGTTCATTTTCTTTTGTTTAATTGCAATGAGGCAGAAGTTTTAATGCCAGAAGTCATGTTCTCTCTCTTTTGGGTTAACAAAGAGTGCACACATTTGGTGCAGGAATTAAAAAGGAGCCTGCTCACAGTGTGTGCATCACATAATACGAACACGCACTGTTCTGCAGTAAATTGATTGATTACAGAGAATCCTGTGCTGTTACATCTATACTCCATGTGTTTCAAAGTTGTCCTTTGGGCAAGGACGGGGTGTTGGAAAGGGAATCCATACATGTGATATGCGATTGTGCTCACTGTTCAAATTTAGCAGGGCTCTCTCTCTCTCTCTCTCTCTCTCTCTCTCTCTCTCTCTCTCTCTCTCTCTCTCTCTCTCTCTCTCTCTCTCTCTCTCTCTCTCTCTGACACACACACACACACACACACACACACACACCACCACACACCACAGCACATTTCCACTACCCCTGGCTCCTTTATTCCCCTAACATTGGCTGTGAAATGACTCAATATTTTAATCAACTGTATCTAATTTGCACTCAAACGGAAGATAGGGCCACGAGTGTGTTGTTGTGGGCCTGAGCTGGTATTGAGAATGCCCACCGGACGGCCCCCGATCTGCCCTACCCTGCCTCGCACGCTCATCTCACAGGCCCCCGATCTTCCCTGCCCTGCCTCGCACGCTCCTCTCACAGGCCCCCGATCTGCCCTGCCCTGCCTCACACGCTCCTCTCACAGGCCCCCTCAACGCGTCCGTCACACATCTACCCCCCCCACCTCCCTTCAGTGGAAATATCAGGTCATTGGCAGCTAAGCTCTGGTTAACTGCAAAGGTAATTAAATTTGTAAGCAGGCTTTTTGAATCTTTTTAGCCTCTTCGGTAATACCGGCTGGGATTACAGCCTTTTTGAAGCGCAGCTGTAGTTTGACTCCCAGGCAGAACAGGGCCTGGTCCCAGTCACCATCCTGGGGCCTGAACACCCAAACCCCTAATTGACTATTACACTTGGAAGTCATGACGTCTTTTCAGTGACTGCAGTGACACACATACGGACATGTGAAGGAAGTTTGGTGATTAGAAAAGAGTACTGCTGTAGGCACTCCGTTGACATGAACTTGAAAGTTAATCTTCTATAAATGCTGTATGTTTGTAGTACGCTTGTCAGTTTTAAACTGATTTGGACTCTGTGATGTAGTTGTAAAATGTTCTTCCCCATGGCCACTGTCCACGTAAGGCCGCATGATCATTTTAACCAAACCATGAAGTCGATACTTTGATTTCCTTTCTAACTTTTGACTTCGAGGGACATTCTCGAGGGAGCGATTTGCCACATCTGTGTTTCAGTCGAAAAGATACAGATCACGGCGAAATATTTCTTTTTCATCTCGCTGCTCTGTCCCTGCTGACACGAAAACGGCAGTTTGACATCATCCGCCAAGACAGCGGTACGTCTGAGGAACGCTCCCCTCTCCGGAGGAAAACCTTCGGGAATATCCCGTCCGACCCGCGGCCTTTCAACGCCTGCTCCCACCCTCGTCCCTGACACCTTACATTTACGCCGGAACACATTTCTGAGATCGTTTCTTTCCTGGTTTGAGCTGTTAGCGAGAGAGCAGCAGGAGGCTGGGGTATCGCTTCCTGTTAAGATTACGAGGCTGCTGCTTGATTGTAACTGCTACCTCCAACTCTTTCATCCCTTCTTCTTCTCTGATCCTCTAACCACACACTGGCTCCCACTGTCAGTATTGTTTTACACTGCCTCATGTATGCAGATACATGGGCTTCATGAAATGTGCATTTGTGTTCATTCGTAGTGTATTCAAATAAGTATTCCTATATTGAATGTAGGTCACATTATAAACTTCTTTGCTCATGTGCCAAGCAATGTTGTAACGCTGAAGTTCAGGTAACTAAGAATAATAAAGGTAAGATAATAAGAAAGGTAGGCCTACAATATAATATACTGTAGCTTACTGCATAATACTCAGGTTTAGCATTGGCTTGATGATACAGGTCGTCTTTGAAATGTTACTTTACATTAAACCATTGGTGTACTAAGATATCCTAGATGTCTGACTTAAAATTCTACCTTGATGTAAGGAACAGCATAAAAATATTCCGCTTCACTACAGCAGAAGTTGAAAAGCACTAACGTGATATAAGGTCATCAAAGAAGTTTTTATGTAACCCATTCTGTAAAAGTACAAAGTTGATTAGACTTGTTTATTTATTCAGGTCCAAAAGAGTATTTGCTTTTGTCACATTTATTCCCATTTTGCCAGCACAAGGGGCCTTAGAAGACGAGTTACTAAGGAACACAAAATTTTAATTAGTGTATTTTAATCATTCAGGCTTTTCGAGCTAATCCACCGACCCCTGAGAATTCCCAAGATGCGTCTCTGTGCTGCTTTACCATTTATTGTTGAGTCTGTTATAATTACTGTTAGCAGGTGGGGGCAGGGAGTCATTTATTATGTTTTTCCCATCTTTATTATAATTACTAGAGATTTTTTTTTTTTTAAGGATGTCGTTTCATTAAGTTTAAAGATGATGCCATTTCCCTTCGTTTTTTCCTCCTCAATCTCTTTTCTGCCTTTGTTTCATAATACCATTGTACCGGCTTTCATTCTGGGGGCTTTCATACGTTGCACTGCTTTATGAGTAAAAACAACCAAACGAAACGGATCTCCCATTAGGAATAGAAGAAAGGGAAAAATTGGGTCTTAATGAAGTCAATTTCTGATGCAGTTGTCTTTTTTTGTTGTTGCCCGAAATCCATCCAGAGTTCTGACAATGCTGTTGAGGCTTCTTCTGAAACTCTGATGTTTAATGGAGTTGGACCGGGATCAGAACAGAAATGCAGAAACTAAAGTCTGTTTTCACCACTTGCACAGTCGTTCGTAAATAAACACAAGAGGCCTGGAGGAACTCGCTAAGCCCCCAGCTTTGGGGGCTCTTCAGGGATTTTAGCATCTTCCAGAATTTTTTTGATTTGTTCTTCATTCTTCATCCATTTGTTTGAGTGCCATTTTTACTTTTTTCTTCTTCACGAGTGCAGATTATTTGGCTGTTGTCTTTCCATTTCAAAGTTTGAACAATTATCTAGCAAGTTCCTCACTGCTGGATTAGGGACTGCACAATCTGCACTAACCCAGAGGTTTGTTTTTTCCTCTCTTTCTCAATACAAACTTCTTTAGGTGACCATTGACTCTGGGTCAGAAACAAGGGGGGGTGTATTAAGGTTAAACCCACCTTCACTGCTGTGTGTTGAAGGGTTTATATGATTGCCTGTTTTGATTTCAGCCCCCAGCAATGTAATTTGTCAAAAGACACTAAGAGCAGAAGAAATATTAGGATCCTTTCAGTCAGACTTTTGATTTATTAATGTAAAGTTACATTGTAAACATTATCCGAAAGTCTACATTTCTGAGAATAGGGACAACAAGCCTAGTTTGAGTGATTCATTTGAAACAATGTGGACTGTTTGCTTTTAGCTCGAAGTCTTGCTTTCTTGTGGGAAAGAAACAAGGACTCAAACACTTCAACATTCACAGTAGTACTTATGTACAAGCTCCAAGCTTCACTCTCGGCTGGTGGAGTAGTCACAGGCGTTCCTCCTTAGGTTTGTAGACTGTAATATCGAAGTCAACTACTGCACGTAAAATCTTAATGCTCGCCATCATCTCTATTCCTGTCAAGGGCACCATTTAGGGCTATGGTTCTCATCGGTTTCTTCAGGGAACAGATTTCAAGCTGTCAGTGGGCTAGAACACATCAGTGTTTTTCTCAAGAAAGTCTCAAAGCTGTGGCGTTACAGTACTCTACTCAGTGTGGTATTTGGTTTCCTGGTGATGAGCTGTTGCCAGTTGTATCACTCACCAAACCCATACACAGGCCTGTTCTACTGTGGATTATATAAGTGAGTTACACACAGTACAACCGCAAATGAAATGTCATCTTTTGAGCTTTTACTTCACTTCCAAGAATCTTCCCAAAAATGTGGAACTCCACTTATAGTACAAAACCCTCAGTTTATGAAATAACGTTTGTGTCCGGTGTGTATTCAGCAGCAAATCATTGGTCTATTCTGGGACAGGTCAGAAATAGTTTTGGGGAAGAAGAAAAAGTCACTGTGTGTCTGTTTTTCATATTTTCGTGAAAAATTCCACATCTCCTCATGAGGTGGGGATTCAGGAGAAAGCAGAGATATATCTCAGCCCAGATCCCAGGAAAAATTAATTAATAGACCTTTGATGTGTGAAAGGCCACAGTAATGCAATTATAGAGTCTTTGTGAAGTGTCAGGATTTTGGAATTATAAAATCGCCCCAGATTGGCAGCCGTAATTACAGTTGAAAAATTATAAGAAATTCTTTTACACCTTTCCTGATATTTCCCACCCACAACTCAATCTAAAGTGCTCTTTGTCCTTCCTTTAATATTATTCTAACAACCGATAAAATTGGAATAGAAACTGACACCAATCAACCTGACAGGGCTGGTAAGTTGGATAGCTGCTGTATCATCTGGGTCTGGTGTAGCAGGAAGCTCACTGTGTGTGATTGTTACAGACAGAGACAAAGCCTTTAATCAGACATAAGTAATGTTTTCACAGATTAGAACCAAAGTGACTGGGTGTTGAAAAAAAAACTGTACTTAAGCCCAATCCTCATACTTTTTTATTTATTTTAAAACATTGAGGTTTTGTTGTTTTGTCTGGGCTGAGCTTGCGTCAGCTGCCAGCGTCAGACGTTCAGGGCGCGGTTTGTGTGTCGTGTTGTGTTTAGTCTGGTGTTTCCTGAGTTCACATTACAATATGGCCTCCAAGCCAATCAAAGGTTAAACATTACTGTCTCAGAGCAACCTATTGATGTGTCTTCCTTTTTCTTCAAAATCTGAGATTTAGCAAGATTAGTTTGTTGACAATCAAGATGGATCAACATTGCCAAAGTTAAACTGGCCTGTTTTTTCCTGACCTCAAAGTGCGCTCTATTGATTCATCGATTAGCCGGCTCAAAAAAAAGACATGAATGAGTCTGAAGCAATCTTGAATCATTCTACTTATCAGGGTCTTCACTTAGAATCAGAAAGAAGAACAATTTCATTGTATCTACCATGGGAGATGTTGGAAAAAGCCTAAATTGTCTCTTTCACTGGTTAAGTAAAAGAAAACCAAAGCTTAGAATTGCTGGTTCTCAGTAAAAAAAGGTATGCGACTAAACCTCATAAGAATTTACCTGGGGGGGGGGACCCCCTTGTGGCCCCCTTAAAATAGTCTCTGAATAATTATATGCAGTGAAGAAAACGATATGACAACTGTAATGTTTAATGTAACTTGCCCCTCTAACAGTACACCTGGCCCCAGCTTGCTCCCCCAAGTTGAAATGGTCTACAACCTTCCCTGGCCAGGAGGGTTTTTTCTGTACGACCTCACCACTCACAGAGCACACGCTTCTGCATCGTACAAATTACTACTCAATTTGGTTGCAATCATGCTCTTAACATGGAGCTGGTTTGGAGAGGGGCTTTTCTAATTACGGGCAATCTGTAAAAGATTGTTGTTGTGATTACAGTGCAGGCATATGCCGTGCTGAGGAGCACATGGTGAGAAGACCTGGCCAGGCCGAGAGCCCGGCTGCTTTCTGTCTTGAGGGTTGTAATGCTGCATATTAGAGCATGTGCTGCTTATCAATACATGTGGACACATATCACTTCTATATGTGGTTGTGTGTTATTTTGGGGGGGATTTTTGTTCTTCGTTAAATAAATGTTTTGCCCGGGAGGCGGGTTAACAACTTTGCCCGGTAACGCTACTTCACAAACCCCAAAGTGAACTTTTGTTGGCGATATTTTATGATGGGTATCATTACCTTTTAGCACTGTTTACCCAAACCAAACACGAGCTACATCAGCTACTGTACGACTGTGGCTCCATCTGTTTCCACTCCCTGC
The DNA here is from genome assembly GCF_038355195.1 of Osmerus mordax. Lineage (NCBI taxonomy): Eukaryota > Metazoa > Chordata > Actinopteri > Osmeriformes > Osmeridae > Osmerus > Osmerus mordax. The sequence continues at coordinate 19,683,337 of NC_090056.1, read as the reverse complement.
CATAACAAAGGGGCACCACTCAATACAGCGAGAATGCAGGTATGTAACTCGCATCTCACATAGCAGATGACCATAAGTAGCGTCGGTTTCATGTTTTCAAATGTAAACTTTTTGTTGCGTTTATGAAAGTCTCAAAGAGCCAGGGTCCGACACCATAAGACTGAAAGAGAGCCTCTCAATGACCTTTCTGCTAATCAACAGAAACCAAAATTTATCGGCAGCATGAACTTCATTTCAAAGGTCATCGAATTAGCTTAAAATTACTTACAACGCCATTAGAGTGCTGAGCTTCTTTTTTTCCCTGTGTGTTGTGGCTGTAAATTAAATTTAAAACGGCAGCGTTTTGAAATACAGAGACGTCAAAAAAAGAGAGAGAAAGGGGAGGAAGAGGGGAGAAAAGTAGGTCTCTTTAATGCTTTTGGCTGGGCAAGCTCATGTATTAAATGATGAGAAAAAGAAATTAGTCTTAACTGAAAACATATGGTATTGTCCTGGAGAGGAAGCCTTCTTAAGAGGATCATGGCTGAGTAATATAGAGAGACAGGAAAAGGGCATGCGCTGGTTTGGATGGAGGTTTTCCAAGGTGCAGTAAAGCCAAAGTTTCTTTAAAGGGCCAGTGTTGGTTCACTGATCCTGTATTAATCAGAGCTCTACAAGCTCAAGTGGCATCAGGACACCAAACACACACACACACCACACACACACACACACACACACACACACACACCACACACACACCCACACACAGGAGAACCCTTGAGTGCCATAAGCCACTATGCTCTCACCATGCCATATTTCTTATTAGTGCTCTATGTCTGTAATTATTACCGTTAAACTGAGCGCCCTTGTTGTACTCTATGTAATTTTGTAATTATAATTAGGATTTCTTGATCTTGTCTCTCCTCTTGTTCTTCTTGATATGACTGCTGAATTGAAATGTGTCTAAGTTTAATCATAACACCCTCTGGATAAAGTGTCACCCTGCACTAGGCGTTTGGCTACAGATACTGTATGTGTCATGCAAGGATATTCTCTCCTTGTTATATATATTTTTTGTTTTTTCAGACACGGTAGGTTTTGGAACAATATGCCATTCCAGAGTCTTGTTCTACAGTAAAGTTCTACAGTTCTATCGAAATCAGAATAATAAGATTTACTAATAATCCAATCCACTTATTCCTAAATAGTTAAGTAATACTTACAGAAGTGAGCAAAATTTGTATTGTGAATTATACTGTCCTTGTAACTCTAACAAAGAGGAAAATGCACGGGCAGAGTTGGACAAGGGGACAACAGATTAGTAAGCGTGAGTAGGGTTAGAGGTTAGAAGACCACTGATGTAAGATTTGAGTCCTGCTGATGCTACCCAACATGGATAGAAAGCAGATGAATGTCTTCAGGCCTTAGATGACCGTAGGACTTGACTGTCCCTTTGTCTGAGAACTAACAGCCCAGGTTTTAACACTGTCGTTAAATTTACAATGAGAAAAGACTGGACCAGAGAAAGTTTGTTGTCTTCTTTGAAATTGAGTGTAAACATTAGTACAGAGTGCACTCCTATAAATGGAACTGTACTGAAACCAACTGACTTTTAAATTCTCTAGACTCTGTGTCTGTCAGAAAGACTCATTCAGATAAACCCACCACCATTCTCCCACCCATACACCAACCCGTTAATTACCTAAATACTATATTTTAATTATTGTGACTTGTTTCTGCATTACATTTATAAACACCAAGGTAACCATGACTTCTCTGACCCCCCCGCCCTCCCCTTCATAATATATTCAACAACCTGAGTGCACAGGCTGTGGTGTCACCTCCTTTTTAGTGTGAATTTTTCCCCCCACATTAAATGTAAGCTGTTATAGGGCCCAAAGGGGCCAGGCAGTCTATTTTCCAATGATGTTGTCAGCCATGTGGCGTGCACCCCTGAGAGGTGAAGGTAATCAGCCTTTTCATCTCTGGAGAAAGGACCATGTCGTTGGTTCTGGCTGAATCTTTCCTTTTCCTCAACCATCACATATCCTTTGCTCCATGCTGCCTAACCCTACTGGGCCTTAGTAAACAGTCAGCTAACCGATGGAGCTGTGGAGGTTTTGGAGTACGGTGTTTACAGTCGTTTTTGGGTGGTTACGACTCGAGATTCTTATGTATTCCTCTGGGGATTTGTCGTAAGGAATGAATGCGTTTGTTGGAAAATCCTAAAGCAACTATGATTGCAGTATTGGCTAAATTGTTAATTGCTTAAACAGCATTTCGGTTTTAATTTATCATTACAAATGTAGGAGGGTTATATAAGAGAGATGTGCGGATGCACAGCTTATGTTGACTTGTTATGATGTAAATTAATATGCAAGAAACATGTTACACAAAAGATCAAAACCTAGTTTAGCAGAAGATCAAAACCCAAACTCCCCACATTAAAGAACAAATTTCTTTCAAAGCTTTGAAATCCTTTTACTTCTCCGAAGGCTGATTCCCATTTAAATTTCCATGTGTAGGTGTTGAAACAATTGTTATATTCTTTACGCCTCCCTAAAATAGCAAACGTACCAGACTTGTAAGAAAATTAGTGAATTTAATTTCCTTGAGTAATGAAAATGTCATGCACCATTTAATAAAACCGCATGAAAAAAGTATTCGTTTCTCACACAGCAGATAGCTTGGGCCCTGTGGATTTGAAAGTTTGACAGTTGCCGCTTTTGATGTTTTTTTCAGTTTTGTTTCTTTTTTCTTGATGTGATTCCAAATTAATCTCAACAGCTTGGATGTAAATATGAAAACCAGTTGTTTGGTGTGCCTCCCTCAGCTCAGGTCAGTGCAGGCATCCCATATCTCTTTCCCCTTTAAACTGCAAATTATTTCACGTTTATGAGTTTGTCTCATCTTCAAGGTCAAAAATGTAATTTTTGCTCTTTCAAAGGGTTATAACCTTAAAAGAGGACCTCCATCCTCCCTGATTAATGAGAGACTCCCGCATTTGATGTTTCAACGGTGACATTTTAAACTTTAAATATTTTATATGCATACCTATGAAAAAAAATGAAGATACGCATTCATGTGGAATAAACGGTATTGCAGAGAAGAAAGGCAGGGCCGTGGTATCATTTTAATAGAACAGTTAGAGTGCAATGGTTTTTCTTGGTGATTTTTATTTGAGGTTTTTATGTGTGCGCAAGCTGATTTAAAGGCACAGTAAATCACTGGGGAAGGGGAGTAGTGGATTATGCATTTAATCAAGGAGTAGTCCTGGAGAGAGTGGCTGGCCAAGCCAGTGGTGCAGCAGTATGGGTTGCCTACATGGGCCTTTCCTCTTCTCTTATAAATAATGGGCCGTTTTCACTTCATTTGTGGGCTAACATTTCACGACGTCTGTATCACAAACTGAAGAATCCACAGGCCGTCTTTGTAACTGTTTAAGTTCAGCTGCGGTACATACGGCCTTCGACTCGTTCCGTAGCTTTCCCCTGAGTCAGCTAGGTAGGTTCTGATGGGAACGGGGGAACAGGGTTGTTGCAGATCGGACCCTCTTAAGAATCTAAAGATCTGGAAAGGCGTCAGTCTGTCCTTGACATGTTGAGTATTACAGGACGCTGTTGTTAGTCTGGGCAGCAGATATGCTACCTACAGGACACACCTTCAATATGGACACACTTCCTGTCATCGATCCCTGTGGTTGGCTGAAAATTGAGAACAAAGAAAAGAGATGTTGTTTTGTATTGCCATTCACACAATAGACATGCATGTTTGTACATGAGAAGTTGGGAATTTCCTGGGAAAGTCTTGTTTTGACAGTTTTGAGTTCTCCAATAACCGTACACTGTCTTTCTGAAAGATGGCAACCTTGAATGTGAGGGTCACAAACATGTTCTTGCGTCTAAAGCAAGGGCAACCATATTCTTACCGTTATGACAATGTTGGACATTTTCCAAAATCCATCGCAGCCTTTAAAAGGCGTGGGGATTAGGTGTGTAATCGTAATTTTATTCATATAGACGGACCACAAATCTGCACTGAACCTTTGTGTCACGTGTCTTATCACTGCCTACACAGTCTCTCTCCCATGAAATCCAACAACCCCGGTTGTGTCTTTAGACATGGATGGACTTGTGACGTCCTGTTTACTTGTTTTCGTAGAATATTCATTCTCTGTGGCAGGCATGGAGGCAGCTAGACGACAAGATCTCCATATTCCAGGTTTTAGCATCAAATTTAATGGGACTGCTGCTTGGTTGGTTATGACGTGTTAGCATTACTGTCTCCAAGACAAGCCCATTACCACTGGTTCTTTGAAAATTAATATGTGTGCTTAATGCTTGATGACTTGCTTTCCTACTGCCCAGCAAAGCTTAATATTTAATTTACAAACGACAGTACGCTGTGTGTGTCAGGGCCATGCACATGTGTCTTAATCGTAATGACGGCCTGCGAATTAAGGCAGAACTGAATATGTGGGAAACAAACAGAATGTCCTGGAAAAACTTAAAATGGGTTTGGGTGCATTCAGCTGTGTGCGCTCTGCTGTGTTTGTGGAGGGTTGTGGTTCAGCTGTCAAGGATTTCAGATACTTAGAAGTAGATATAAAAAGTGATCATCAAGCCAGAAGTACTCAAACCTATGCAGCTCCATAGAGATATTGTTATCTTCACTAAGTGTATAGTTCTTTGTTATACACATCATGAATGTTTACCTACTTTTGTCATAATCAATTGTTTTAGTATTGCAATTGAATTTAACTTTAACTTCCAAAAGCCTCTGGTACACCATGGTATACTGTACTTAACTATGTAATTAGATGGGAGAAATATTTACCCGAAGTAGGATTTAAACTGGGACATGTTTTCTATAAGGGCATGGGCTTGTTTTCCCTTCTATTTGCTCCTATGGGGGATTAATACTGTCAATCAAGTTGACTGGCAGCTCTCAAATCACATCCTTGCAGCAAAGTGGCAGATTTTTGTCAGCCCTTGTCAGAGAGAGAAGGGCGTTATCGGTAGAACCTTGTTTAGAGACGCACAAAACCGCTAAACCCACAATTCATAGGAGATCTGTTTACAATCTGCACTGGCCATTGACTGCTAAACAGCCCGCGTAGATCCATCCTGGGCCACTCCGAGGAGGAGAGGAGCAGAGCAATTACATCCTCAAACAGCAATCTGAAGCTAGGTTGGCATGCAAACACACTAAGGGCTCCACATACAAACACTGACAGACACAGACACTGCGATGCGTTTACTCAAGACTTTGTTAAGTGATGTTAGGCGCTGTATAAAAGGCAGTTGTATGGTACTCGAGCACTGTGTAAGAACTGTATATTTTGCAGATTGTTTTCTGATTGGCAGTGAGTTTGTGTTTAAATGTAGGCCTCTTTGAAGTAACCTTAGTAACCCCAAGGATAGGTGGTGACCTTGGATTGACCCTGTGATTGTACTGTATCATAGCTTGGTGCTTATCAGTCATTTTCCAGTATGGATTGCACATTTTAAATTGTGCTCAAAAGTAAATTGCCTTTTCAGATTAATGCAATTTCTCAAAATAAACAGAATGTCTTTTAGTGCTAATGTCGACCCAATGTCAAATACACAAAGTACAGAGCGAGCAGAGACTAATGTTCAAGCTCTCGACAGCTGCATCTTTGCAATGAATAAAACAGCTTTAATGTCATGCGTTCATTTAGCAAAAGCTTCTATCCAAAGCAATTCAGCACAAGGGGAAATTTGAACCTGGGTCCTTCTGATCGGCAGTCAAACACTCTAACAACCGAGGTTCCCTCTCCTTTTATGAAAGCAAGACCGTGCTTTATGCAGGTTTTATTTTTTTCTAAACAGTTCCAAGTTGAGAGGTTCGTCATTGACAAAGCAAGGCAAGAGCTATAAAGATATCACACGGGCATTGAAAGCATTAGGGGAGATGTCAGTGGATCATTTCATTTTGCGCACCCAACTGCCAGTCAGCAGCATTTTTTTTCGGATGTTGTTAAAGAAGATAGGGCCTTTTAATCCAAAGAGGGTGATAGTTGTTTTTACGGGCCAGGAAGTGTTTCTCGATTGGGTTGCACTAAATCACCATCTCTCCTTTTTACAGCTCGTTCATGATGTTCAACAGAACCATGGAAGGTGTACCAACACGACCAGACACACGCTTTCTTTGTCAAGACAACAGTAGATACATCCTTGTGTCTTTGGATAAAAGCGTTATCCTAAATGAATAAATGTCAAACGCAATGTATACGTCTCCCGAGATTCAGTATGCTCAGAGAACTATGGACCATTACCAACTGTCTAATAAGTACATAGCGAGCGTTCTAACCCATCCCCCCTCCTCCTGCGTTCTCGGAGGTTCTTGACAGATGATTACGGCTCGTCTTGTATGTCCATGTCTCGTGTCAAGCGTCATGGCGGTCGCTCCTTGCGGTACTTGAAATGCACGCCGTCTACTAGGATACCTTAAGCGTTAAAGCCTGAGTATGATGTGAACAGGAAAGTATATTGCTTCATCCATTAAAGGGTTTTAATAGTGGAGTTACATTAGTGATTTTATTTTTTCAGTAATAAATACATCATTGATTGAAAGTTTTTTTTTTTGTCATGTGTGGGGTGGATTGGATTAGTCCGGCATTGAGACGGGTAGGGAGAAAAGATTATGAAAGGATATGTATTTGTAAAATATGTGCATATTGAGTTTGTCTTGGGTTTTCAAATGTGCCATTGTGAAGAAATGATTGAAAGTGTCTACAAAATGAGATACAAGACATAAAACACTTTCTAAATCACATTACAGTTAGACTCATTATAGTTTTTCCAAGTATATAAATAATGATGAACACCCACTGGTAGCTATGTTTAAATGTTCATTTACAATTCTAAAACATCGATATATTTATTAAAAACAGGTATTTCTCAGTAACTACACACAGACAAATCCTATCCAATAATAGAATGGTATTAAGCGTATTTTGTATTTCAACTGCTCAGCCATTTAGATCGCAATGAGAGAGCAAAAGTCAGTTGTTTACGCATAAGCCCTTGTCATGGTAGGAAAATACTTTGTCCTGCGCCAGACACTCTGATATATTCCTGTCCTTTGTTAATAAATCCACACAAAGTGCATGTGAGAATTTTATCTGAAATTTGGTATTTAGGAGATTCAGAGTGAATGATGATATGTGACAATCAGTCACAGCAATTAGTGTTACTGTTAAGAAGGGGTATTGTTTTCTCTCACCCATACAGAATGTCACAAATAAATCCTCACTTGCATTTGCATATTAATTGGATCTGAGACGTCAAGCATCTTTCATTAAGCAAAATGATCTGCATATTTGGAGACATAAAATAGTTTATTTCGATGTCGGGGAAAGAAGTCATTGAAAATTGACCGCACACAGGGATGTAAACTTTGGCTGGATATCGCCTGATGTATTAAACTCTTTGCCCCCTGCCTGTCTTTGAAACATAAGGCAACAACAGGCAGATAAACAATGGAGTTACAGGCTCAAACAAAGCTAAGCCAGAGGCAACTAAATATGCACACACTTATATTAAGCTGATATCATTTGCACAATAAGTGCTTTGAAGATTTATGTCCGTTCGTTTGTTGAAGGTTTAACATTATCTGAAAGATTTTTAGTCAGGCCAATGTTTGCTTTTTTTGTTTTTGTTTGTTAGAGTAAGTAGGTGGGAAGGCAATTTTTTTTAATTCTTGGGAGATCTTCAAAATACCTTGAGTATCTGCCTACATTGGTGCAAATACCTGCCTATACAGTTGTTAAACTATTCATAAACCTTTCTGTGATTTATGTGTTATCCGTATCTTTACCAACTGTATTTATTATTTTATCTTACCTAATATCTTAAGATTTTACTTATATGATACGTTAAACCTAATATGACTGTGTTCAACTTCAATTCTGCTTCAAATCTTTCAAATCTTGACTAGTCAGACATCCATAGTGACAGCTGCCAGCCTAACAACTGACACTTTTTTGACAGTTTAAATAAGACTTCATTGTTTTAGTATTATGTGTTCTTCTAGTGATAAGTTACTTTCTCAAAGACTACCCCCGCACTTCAAAAGTAAACAACAACCCTCTCAGGATAATATGAAACACCAAACAAGGGAAGAGAGGGGTAAATATGCTGTTTAGCTGAAATCTTTGTCTGTAAGAAGAGGCAGTGCTTTGTTTGCTCTGCCTGTTGTCCATTCGAAAGGGAAAATTGACATTGGTTGGTTCGATATGATTAAGGCACAGAGCCTGGTAATGGAAAGCCGGTGTATTGTAGGGTCTACATGGTTAGGGGCTAGACTTGTGAATAATTTGATTAGGTTGCAAGGGAATATATGTGGAGGATTATGTAAATGGGGCTGCCCCCATGCAGAATTCTTTTGAACTCTTTAGAACTCACATCTGCCGAGGTCGACAGCTAGACAGGACGGCTGCCTCCTTGTAGCCTGGCGGCTAAGCAAGGCAGGAAAGTGTTTAAAGGTCATTTTCAGTACAAACGGACTTGTCCTGAAAGACCTCTGTGTTGCGAAGAACTTCCATTTATTTATTTTTGTTGATGCTTAGGCAATCATCCTCTCTCTTTGAGTCAACAGTATCCCCAGCCTAATACAATTATTGGCGCATCTTAATTAGCTGTTGCGTCTGCGTCACCAATAACCTCTGCCTACGCTTGCATGCACACACGCTGGTGTTTACCCTGTGTTTTACGGTATGTATATTCTTGTCTATCGAGCTCTCCTGGTCATTCCCTGTGCCTTATTTGGTATATTTCTGGGTGGGGATGTGTTTGTGTTCCACACCATGGCAACCAAAGTCAAGGTGACCAAGAGCATGTTGAACACATTAGATTACCAAAACCCAGAGGCCTGAGACAATGCGGTCAGCACAAAATACCATTTATCTGCTGCCTGATAGGACGGCCTGATTGTGGGCCTTTCAGAGACCATCCCCAGACTGGGTGTGGATTTATTGGTTTGGGTGAGTCGGACCACTGCACTCCCCAACACCCCTTCTTCTCCGTGTGTGTGTGTGTGGGGGGGGGGGCGAGTTTAGGGGGTTTCCTTGAACACTGTTAATGTCTCACCATCAGAGGATAGTCAGGTGGGGTTGGTTACTTTACCATCAGTAGTCGTGGCCATCATGGCTGCTGTGCACGGTCTTGCTAAGTTTTTATCCTGTATTCTCCTTTCACAGTTGTCATAGGAAACACGGTTACACATATGGAAGTTGTAGCTTGTATTCTTTGGCCCAGTTTCCTAGACATGGATCAAGCCTGGTCCTGAAGTAAGAGAACAATTCAGTGAAGATCTCCATTGAAAAAGTGTTTTACTGTAGGACTAGGCTTAATCCATGTCTGGGATCTGTGGCCTTTGTCATGACTTGCTCTATGCTAGTTTTGGAGTTTTTCCGGTGATGGAATACCCAGTGTCTGATCCTTTTCCAGTTTTAGCATCTGGTTTGAAATCTCTCAACCCTTTCAACATGGCTTGCTTAGTAACACGTGTATTTGAAGCTCTTCTGAAGAGCGTGGAGGTAGCTGATGTTCAGGCCTTCTGAGATGGGTTCAGACTGCTGGGCAGGACCTCTGGCAGCGATGCCAACATCCTAAATAAGTTATCAAGTTGTCAGGCCGAGGATTTGTGAGATTCAACCCTGGTAGAAACAACATGCAAAGAGATTTGTACCTCTTGTTATTGCTGATTTTCTCTCGTAACGACAGAATATCCTGCCAGACCCATGCCCCCCCTTACTCACACACACACACACACACACACACTCCGGCTTCCAACCCGTCCACAGCCAAATTCTCTTTTCATTCAAACTCAAGACATGGCTAACGTTTGAACTGTGCTCTCGTTTTTATTCTCTTGGCCTGGACAGTCCCTCTCCCCTCCTTCAGACTGGGCTGTTGTGACTGGTGGATCTGAAGTGTTCCCCTTCCCTGGCTGTGTCAGGGTCCTTGTTCAGTAGAGGCAACATGGGCAGCCAACACGTAGTTTCTACAACAGGAAGGATAGTACAAAGGGGAGACACAAAAGCATACAGCACTGTCCTGTAATTATGTTAAATGATACATACAGTACTGTAATTGTTAGAGTTTTCAATCAAGATAAGTTATTTTGTGGTTTCTTGTCTGCTGTTGAAATAGCCTGGTTTGCTTTGGCTGTTGAGCCCTTGTTGAAGGGGACGGGAGTGATTTAGGCAGGACAGCTGGGTGACAGATTTTATTTATCTATTCTCAGCCTTTTATTTTAGCATGCAGATCTCAGACTGCAGTTGCTGTTTTTAAGACTTTCTGTCATACTTTGTGAATTGTGTGGAAGGAGTGTGACTAAAGACAGGAACAGCTGAGATGGCATGTGTGAAAAAACATGGAAAAATGGAAAATTCCTGAAATCTTACCCCTATCTCAATCTGGACCTCTGGAAATGCAACTTCCTCTTTAGAAGGAAACAAAGAAAAAGAAATGGGCAAGAACAGCATATCTTCAGGGTCAGGGACAAGTTACATATTTTTGTACTTTGATAGTTATAAATGTTCACAATATGAACAGTATGAAGTAGGCAGTACTTAAGCATGCCAGGCATTTTATGTGACACATTAGGACCCAGTCAAGTTGAAATACTTTTAATACTTTTTATTAGAAGGCAACTTTTTTCTCATTCATAAGGTAAGTGGATCTTTTTTAATCAGATACGCATATAAAAGCCTCTTCAACAATTAGCATTAGCAACAGTTGATTCATAGCGTTTCCCAAAGCTACACAGAACCATCCCAGGCATCAGAATGTCTGATTCTGCTGTGCTCTCTACGTGTGTGAGGATAGATACCAAGGTGTTATTACCCAGGAGAGGTCAAAGGTCAAGCACTAAGCAAACTGCCAGCTTACAGCCAGGCATTGGAGATTTCACTCTGTTGGCCCAGGAAATCCTCCTGTGTCTTGTCTCGGTAATCAAGGAGTCCTCGGGCGTAGAACTTGCAAAATGATAAATAAACACAAGAGACTGAGATTAAGACACAACATCGCCCCGAGGAACCCTGTGTGTCAAACTGAAGATTTTTACTCTTAATTACAGAGACTAATCTCTGGGTTTCTGGCAGGCTGTGAGAGAACTGGACCTTGCTTCGGGACAGGAATGCCTTGTTGGTGGCACAGCATTACCTTTATTCTCCTTTTAACCCCCCACCCCTCCTTACAAGTTTCATAAGTGTTTTTCGACCTTCTACATAGGAACAGTTTGTTTTAACCTCATTTTTGAAAAAAGTGAGAAAACAATGGAGCAGGCAGGAAATCATATCACTGCATATCACAAGGAGATTAGAGGGGGAAAAAAGTTAAAAACAACATCGAAGTACGAAAACAAAAGCACTGACATTGAAATGACAGAAAGCAAAATAACGTAGATATACAGTTGTGCTGTGTCTTTATTGTGTGTTTGGTTATTGTTGAACGAGAGGAGAAGGGCCACACCCAGTTAAACCGCCAGTGGTACCACAATCTTCTATCATTACTGAAAGCAAACAGTTTTTCAAAGCTGTTTTTCCCAAAGATATGTAAACTTGTATTGCATAGTGGGCAGTTAGAGTACATATTGTGGTATTGAACTGAACCATATGAGGCATTCGAGATTATTATTACACACAGTATACTGTGCATATCCTAATCAATGACTGTCCTTTTGACCTGCTTTGCCTGTGTTGATTCCGTCAACAACACCACACTATGAGTGCCTCATCGCTGTGCTTTCTGTTGGAATCCATACAGAGGGACAAGGTTAGATAGAGAGAGAGAGAGAAAGTAAAGAGAGAGAGAGAGAGAGAGAGAGAGAGAGAGAGAGAGAGAGAGAGAACAATATCACACTCCGACTCAAAATAACCCAGAAAGCAGGCGGAGCCATATTAGGTAATGCATCTGCAATGGAAAGCAAAGTGAACACAAAATTTATTGACAAGACCGTGTTAGTGTGTGTCTACAGAGGGAACTGGTCCTCCACGTTCAAGCCCCACTGTTGCACTGTGTGTGGGGAGCAGACTGAAATAGACATGTAAACACTTTTTATTCATGTCTGATTGTGTTATCTTAGGTCAAATTACATGGCATTGACTACTTAGGAGGAGCCCTGAAAGACATCTTTTGTCTGTGCCTCTGCCTCATCTAAGCCCATCACCTGGCGGTCTAATTGAATAACAGCCCACGTAATTGGTGGTGAAGCACAACCTGTTACTGAAAGGAAGTAGTCGTTTTAGTAAGGCTTTTCGTTTAGGATGTATTTGAAAACTAAAGTTGGCAGTGTGAAGCCTTTACACATCCTTAGACTACTGATATAAACAGTATTTATTCAGGGATGTTTTGTGAATACGTTTTTTTGTTGTTGTAATTTTTTGTATGAATTCTAGAATTTAGTACTTTACGTAAGCAAAATGATTAGGAATGGTTTACAAACTAACCAGGTATCTAGTGGCAGGCATGTGTGTGTAAAGCAGGCCCACTCCTGGGGAGTGTTAAGTATAATCAGGCGTCCACTTAGCAGAAAATAGCTGCCCGTCCCGCTTCCAGCTTCCCTCGTTTCATTCTATTTTAGACTTGATTTTGTCCCTCGAACAGGAGAGCAGAAGAAAAGGCTGTGTGTGTGTGTGTGTGGGGGGGTGTGTGTGTGTGTGTGTGTGTGTGTACAGGGGGGTGGCGTCATGAGCACTCCAGTTTAGGAAAAGTGACACTTTGCCTTGAAAGTCTCTTCAGAGCAGTTAGATAAGGAATTTAGTGGCTTTATCACAAATGCCACTGTTTAATTTAAAAGGGTGAGGCACTTAGGATCTGGCACCAGCCTTTCGGTCTGGTGATAAATTTGCAAGAAAGTGGAAAAGATTGGAGCCCGGAGAGCAGATTAGCAGGATACAAATATAGAAGTGACATTGTAGTGGGTATTAGTCAGGTGCTCCCCTGAACAAGTGGCTGGTTTCTGATAGGCCTGGGAGTGGGGCCTGACAGCCCAGCACAACGCCTGGACCCTCCACAGGACTGCCTGGGTCCACTAGGGACTGCCTGGGTCCACTAGGGACTGCCTGGGACCTCTAGGGACTGCCTGGGTCCACTAGGGACTGCCTGGGTCCTCTAGGGACTGCCTGGGTCCTCTAGGGACTGCCTGGGTCCACTAGGGACTGCCTGGGTCCTCTAGGGACTGCCTGGGTCCACTAGGGACTGCCTGGGTCCACTAGGGGACTGACTGGGTCCACTAGGGGACTGCCTGGGTCCACTAGGGACTGCCTGGGTCCACTAGGGACTGACTGGGTCCACTAGGGGCTGACTGGGTCCACTAGGGACTGACTGGGTACACTAGGGACTGCCTGGGTCCACTAGGGACTGACTGGGTCCACTAGGGGCTGATTGGGTCCACTAGGGACTGACTGGGTCCACTAGGGACTGTCTGGGTACACAAGGGACTGACTGGGTCCACTAGGGACTGTCTGGGTCCACTAGGGACTGCCTGGGTCCACTAGGGACTGCCTGGGTCCACTAGGGACTGACTGGGTCCACTAGGGACTGCCTGGGTCCACTAGGGACTGACTGGGTCCACTAGGGGCTGACTGGACCAGAGGCTGTTGGGTATCTCATAAGTACTCCTCCACCAGGCCAACGCCCCCCCCCCCCCCCCCCCCCTAATTCAGTGTCTCTTGTGTACACTCTTTTCTCTTTTTCTCTCTTGTGCTCACGCTCCCCTTTTCACTGTCTCGTGTTCTCTCTAACTGCCTGTCTTTGTCTCTCTCTTTCTCTGTCTTCCTCGTCTTTCATCTGCCTCTTTATTTCCACCTCCATATCACTCTTGCCTTTCTCCCTTTCGTTCATCCACATCTCTGTAAAAACACTCCTTTCTCCTCTTCCCCCTTTCATTATTTTGCAGCAGTTGGTGTGTGTTCGTTTTGGCACCGAGCCACGACCTGTTTGATGTGGTTTCCAGAAGTCCTGAACTGCAGTCCCTGGCCACTCTTTCTGTCAACGCCAAACCTGCTGGCTCTTTAGCCTCCATTGACTGTTTTTAACCTCCTCCTTCCTCCTGCACACTCGAACAGCTGCTTGTCCCCCGTCTCTGCACAAACACTTAGATTCCTATTATTTCGGGTAGCGTTGCATCTTTGAATGTGTGTGTGTGTGTGTGTGTGTGTTGGGGGGTTGACTGATGAAGATGTTCTTCACGGTTCACATGAAGATAAATTGAGCTTGTCGCTCGATATAGATATTATGCGCCGTTTTACAGTACATTTCCTTCTGGTTTTGCGGTTGAAACGGGAGCACATTTCGCTTTATTTTACGCCTTATCTTTAACAAAAGCACTATCAAAGTCATGACTTAGCCATTCGCTTAGGATAAACAGTAACACAACGTTAGTGAAATTCCTCAGGAAGTTGAAACGGCAAGGGAGGGTGTGGGGGAGACAGAGGGAGGGAGGGAGGGAGGGAGGGGGAGAGAGAGAGAGAGAGAGAGAGAGAGAGAGAGAGAGAGAGAGAGAGAGAGAGAGAGAGAGAGAAAGAGGGAAGGAGGGAAGGAGGGAGGGAGAACGATATCACACTCCGACTCAGAGAGACGGAGCCGTGTTCAATCAGCCCTGAACTCGACTGCTTCAGTGACCCTGGCAGAGGAGAGACACTGACCCTACCTGGGTGTCTGGTCCATCCTGTACCAGAGGGTTCACAGGGGAACCCGATAGGGCGATGAGACGTCTCCCACTCACAGGGAAGAGGAAGAGGCAGGCAGACAGGACAGGATATGGATTTGGTGGCAAGGCTGACGAGGCCTACCTCAGGAAATGAATATTCCTCTTTAAGAACACACGGTGACACTTAAGCTGAAGGGCACCGCAGAGGAGCAGCGCAAATCCATCCTGAGCGTTTATTAAGACTCACGCAAAGCCTGCATGGTTACGTTAATGATGATGGTCCCTTTTTCACAATGAATCGTGTGAGCGAGGGCAGCTGTAGTTGGAAAGCGTCTTGTTAGCGTGTGTTGGAGTCATTACGTGCTGCTTATAGATGTGTTTGTCCCGCCCTACGCTGTTCATCTTGCATGTAGCACGCGTGTTTATCCCCGAAAATGAGTAGCGACAGAGATAAGCAGTTCTAATAATTTGGCTTTGTTTGGTTTCGGAGATATAAATATCGGTTTCATTGAAACCAGTGAGGAGATTGTTATGAAGTGGACATCCTCCTTGTGTTGGATGTTGACTGGGCGGGGGAGAGAGACCAAGCGTGGCCGGAGGGCCCGGTGAAGGCGCTGGCTCGTTTGCGAGGGCAAACGCACACACACAGGGAACAGACATGGCTGTCACATCTACCTCTGCTCCCTCTGTCACCCCGGGGCCTGTGCACAGGGCCAACCCCTGGACACACACGCACACAGGCACACACACACACACACAGGCACACACACACACACAGGCACACAGACACACACACAGGCACACAGGCACACACACACACACACACACAGGCACACACACACACAGGCACACGCACACAGGCACACACAGACACACGCACACACACACACACACACACAGACACACGCACACAGGAACACACACACACACAGGCACACAGACACACGCACACAGGCACACACACACACACACACAGGCACACACACACACACAGGCACACGCACACACACACACACACACACACACACACACACACACACACACACACAGGCGCACACACACACACACACACAGGCACACAGACACACACACACAGGCACACAGGCGCACAGACATGCACACACACACACACATGCACACACATACAGACATACAGGCACACAGAAATACACACCCACAAACACACACACACACACACGGACACAAGATGTGCACATTGCATTTTTTTTTCACACCGTCCAAAAAAAGACCCTAACACTTCCAAGGCAGTTGTCGTCTATCTTCTAAAACTTGCCATTCGACCTTTCCTACTGGAAAAGCAGCCAAATTAGCCCCAAGGCCTCCACTCCATTTATAACTTTCCCAGATTGATCAGTGATTGACTGGCCTGGCGCCGGGCGGCAGTGTAACTTTACATTGGAGAAGAGAAGCTTTAGCGGTTTTCAATAGTATTTCAGGATATCCTCACTGCTGCTGTTGCACTTTGTGGCAGGCTAACAGCTGCCACCAGGGTTAGCACAGCAGCAGACACCCCTGAACACTCCCCAACTCTGGCCTCACGTCACGTGGACCCGAGCCAGCCCCGAGCCAGCCTCCCCCAGCTAGCTCACATTCAACACAACTGGCTGAAAACGGGCCAGGATCAGAAATCTGTGGTGTCAGTTCAGTTCAGGCGAGACAATACAGCCAGTGGGTTTCCATCCTCCAACATCCCCCCCCCCAATTCAAAGCCTCATCCCACATGTCCTGATATTGTATTCAGATCACAGACAAGCGCTTTTGATTTACTGTAGTCATTTTTGCTCTTGTTCTTTCTGTTTTTAACTTCCTGTTGACCAAAGGGAATGAGGTATTTAACTCGGCTTGCTCACGATTTGACAACAACGCCTTGGAATTCATTCAAATGTAAAATTAATTCTAGCGAATGTTTTCGGTGGGACTTTCCGTTCTTTGTGTTTGTGTTGCTCGTAGTTAAAAATTCGAGAAAGATACAAATGATTGGACTTGGCTCAGTAGCTTCAGCGTACGGGGGAGGAGAGACTGCTGGATGGGGTGCATTGCTTTCAGGCCTTTTGAGGGGTTCTGTGTCAGGATTTATGTATTTAATTACGCTCTCATTTTCTTAATGTAAAAGAAAAAAAAGAAGAAAAAACAAGAACGGAGATTATGGAGAAAAAAAATGGCAGAGCAAGCCTATAAGCCTGTTGCTGCCCTTGCACTGAAAGTTGGACACTGAGTTTATCTTCCCTTGAACTGGGCTAATACTTGTCTATTCTGATTAGGATTACTGTGTGTGGCAGTGGCTCAGGACCCAAGACTGGTAATCTAATAAATCAAGATAAAAAACTCTGAGATTGGTTTACAGAGGGCTTGGATTGGCCATCTCAGAGAGACAGGGATTAAGACAGCATTTGGTGCTTCTGCACAGACGCAGTCCTGGGTGAAAAGAGAGAGAGGGGGGGGGTGAGAGAAAGAAAGTGGGGGAGAGAAATGGAGGGAGGTGGGGTAGAAGGGAGGGGGGTAGAGAAAAAAAAGAAAGGGATAGGAGGGGTGAGGGTGAGAGAGACACACACAGAGAGAGGGAGGGAGGGATAGAGAGAGGGAAAGAGAGAGGGAGGGAGGGAGGGAGGGGGAGAAGGCCTGGGGAGGGCTTTATATTGCCGAATAGACAGAAAGTTTAACTGAGACTGACAAGGTCAGGTTAGCCCTTGTACAAAAGGCTTTGTTCCATAGGCAGATTAAAGGGCTCTTCCACCGTTTTTACACTTTTGGATCATGTTGAACATGTTGGAGTTAATCCCGTCTGTGAGAGAAAGAACCCAGTTGTCAGATGGATAAGTGTTACCAGGCTACATTGCCTACCAGGCTTTCTGCATGTGCCACAGACCAAAACACAGCACGTACTGCACCTTCACACACAGCGCTTATACACACTTCACCCAAATAGTTTGTGATCGTTTGAGGGCTTTATTTTCCTCACATAGCTAAGTCTGTGCCCGCATGTAAATCACGTGCCACTGTGTCGTCGATCCAGGAGAACTTCTTATGAGGATTTGAGGTTGTTTTTTTGTGTTTTTGCTGTTGTTCTAAACCTGGACGGACGTAAGCCGTGTGATGTCATCGTCCACTGTATTGGCACAGCAAAAGACTGAGTGTGAGGGCTTTAGTCCGTTCTCCTCTCCGGGGCACTTTATCTTATTAGACGTAGGATAATGATGTCAGAACAATCTAGACAGCACAGATTGGACATTAACTGAGCTGATACCTACAAGATATTGTCCTTTTCTGTGAGAGAGCTGTACACTTCCGTCTGGTTTTTACACAGGTGGATGTATATAATGGTGTTCATCTCTGAGTCGTAAACACAGTGTGTAACACAGGATATGATCGTTACTTTAAGTCCATGAGTTGAACATGGAGGGTTTTATGTTATCTTCCTGTGGGTAGGAAAAAGTGGAATGAAACGTCTCCCTGGCCTGACATTGAGTTTTCTCTGCCCATGTTGGTATTTCAAATGCAGTTTTGTAGATCAAACACGGAATAGGCTTTTATCTTTTTTTTCACTGACTTAATAAGTAACATCAGACACCGGGCATTCTCTCTAAATCCCACCAATAAAAGGTTGAGAAACCTCTGCAGCTCATCTTAGCCTGGCCGGAAGAAGCCTTCTTCTCTTTCTGAGAGATCTGTTAGCAATATCACTGGGCAATTAACAGGGAAACGAGAGAGAAATGGAGAAGCCAATTACTTCTCTGAGTTAGCTAAAGGCCATTTTAAACTGTGTGCCCATGACATAATAATGTTTATGGTAAATATTATAGTCGGAGATGGTGAGTGCTTGGCGTGAGAGAGAGAGAGAGGTGGGGGGGGGAAAGGCATCAATCTCAGATGGAGAATAATTTATTAAGATCTGAGATGCGGCAATTACGTGGAAAGGACCAAAAAGAAAAAAAAAGAAAAAAATGAGAAGCCAACTCTCCAGGAACAGCATACATGATTGCAATCTTGATTAAATCCCCCTGGATCTAATGAGTTGATTTTCTGCTGTTAATATTGCATTGGCTGATGATGGATTCGTTAAGATAATGGAACGAAGCTAAAATATAAATGACTCCCTGTCAAGGAGCAGATTCTCGTCATTTTCTCTCTGACACCTCTGCCGGGGGGATTTGGCGAGGCCTTTTTGTGTTTGGAAACCATCAGGATGTGGAATACTAATTCCTCATGTGAGAGAGAGGCTTCTAATGCTGCTCTGCTTGCCTCTGTTCTCTGTCAACACCTTCTTCTCATCTCCACCTTGATGAAGGAGGTCGAACTTGGAACCCTAGTGTTCCTGTTCTAGAACACCACGCCAAAACTCTGGATTCCACAACCGTGTTCCGACGGTAATCCTCCAGTTATGTTATTTTTATTTAATTACACAGTCCGATGACTCAAAGGCCATGGAGAGAAGTTATCTAGATCAGGTAATGCACTGAAGCAGCTATACCATGCTCTACAAGCAGTAGGCTCTTGGTATTGACCTGTGTTTTTGAGATGAATTAATAATGTCTCTCCCGTTGGTGCTGTAGACACCAGCTGAGCTGGTCTCTCTCTCTCTCTCTCTCTCTCTCTCTCTCTCTCTCTCTCTCTCTCTCACAGTTTTAAATGGGCTGTCACTTAGGTCAACGAGAGCAGTGAAATGTTCAATGCATCCAGCGTATTGATCCCATATTACACATGAGTCACAACAGAACATGTATAATTTTGCTCTCAAGTGTGGAGCGAACCTAATGCAAAAAGCATTAATAATAATTGGTGTGTTTGTTGGGAGGGGGGGGGGGGGGCGGGGTGGTACTAGACTGTGAGTAAAGAGAGATTACATACCATCTTTCATAGTGGCAGGGTCATGATGTCATGAATCAGGCACAAGTCAGAGTAGTTGGGTTTACCAGCTAATGAAACATGCATGGCAGGACCCTAATATCTGGGAGCAGGTTGATGAACTGGGGTAGAGACTGATAACAAATGGATCAGTCAGAATGAAGTCGTGTTGAACAAGGCTTCACAACCGTAGCGTGTTTGATAAGCCAGCCCACAAAGGAGATATATGAATCAAAAGCATAACGACCACTGAAGTGCCACCCAAATGCAAATGATGGCGACGGTAACGCCGGCGTTATAAGAGTTGTTTGGATGTGAACATACTCGGCCCCCTTATAAGTGGCCCTTTATTTCCGTCATCTTGGTAATCACCATTGTTGTTGGGTTTCATGCTTGGCCTGACCCTTCCATTGTGCCGATTATGATATTGTTCCTGGTTTTTCTCCCTGCGCTCTCTATTACCATGGAAACCGTCTGATTGGCCCATCCCCCCAGGGCGTCCTCTTGGGTGTCAGGCTTTTGTCCTTTAACATGGTTTCGCTAAAAAGTCTTTTTTAATCAATCAAGGAGCGGGGAGAAAATGGGCTTTGTCACGGCCGGAGCCAGGGTCCTGCTCCTCCCCTCCCTCCCGGTGACAGCTCCTCAAAAAAGAGAAAAAGGAATATTTCGGGGGGAAAACCGAGGTTTCCATGGCGCCTGCACTTGTTGCGCATGGCTCACTATTCTTAGGTCCAGCGTGAGACTGCGGTTTCAAAGGGACGGACAACTGAAATTAGGCGAGGAGGGGATAGCGAGCCTGAGGGGATATCTGCCCTTCTGCCCCAGGACAGAGCAGGGACCTGGGGAGACCCAAGTGACAACACACAAAGAAGGGGCTGGGAGCTGCTGTCAAATATGTATGAGCTGTGTCATTAAGTAAACGTCCAATTTCTCATTGTGCCACACGGCTTTTCAGAAGGAAGAGGAAGGCTGGACGGCGTAGGGGTGTCTCAGCGGCGAGATCTCAGCGGCGAGCTTCTGGAAGCTCGGCTTGTTCTGGTAGTGCGGCTTCTGGTTCTTGTAATTAGTGGTTGCTTTTTATTTGAACTGGGGTCACGTAAACTTGAAGTTTTCTAGGTTCGCGCGTGAGAAATGAAACCAGGAAACACAGACAATAGTTTAGCAATCATTACGACACAGGATTGTTTTCTCAAGCCGTTCAGCTCCGTGGACGGACTAGTCCTGTTTTCCTGTTATTCGCGTTATAAGAGTTTTATACCCCACCAACACACAAACAAGTACACTATTAGTTTGACTTGTTCACTGACTTAAAAGTTGAAAAGTCTGTTGAATATCTTATGGAGCTTTGGTTTGCATTAGGTGTGTTCATCGCATTAAGGTGCACTTTGGTAGTGCGTGCACTGATATACTTCAAGCTTGAATTACTTTGAGCTATTTTGGCACAAAGTGATCTTATAGCAGGAATGTTGTTGACAGCGATTACCTTCTGCTCCACCCTCAGTTCCTCTCACAATTAAGTATTCCTCTGTCTTTGGGAAATGGCTCCATGAGGTCAAGGTTTTTGCGTGTCAGGACTCCTTTAAGCAATTTGCAATCATTTCCATAGCATCACCCCCACTCACAATAACAAAACAAGGTTAAGCACTTTTTACCACATTTTCTACACGTGCAGTTAAAACGTGACGTGACGTTCAGAATGCTAGAAGAAGAACCGCCGTTTAACAGACACAAAAAATAGAGCTAAAGGCTCTTAAACTGCCTCTGCTCTGATCATGGATTCAAACAGAAGCAAGCAGCAGCGTAGGTCTTGTGTCACACTGCCCACTACATCTCCAGGGCTGAGAATCCTTTACAAATCAAGACTCCGGCTCCACAGTAATATGTTTTCTTCTTCCTCTGAGATGTACAGCGATGTGCTGTCAGTCTGTTTCAAAGGTTAAGAGAGAGCTGGGATATGATCCTTGATGGGATTTTATCATGCCAGGCATGTCCTGTTTCCTGATGAATATATTAAAATTATTACTGTGCAAACAGAGTTTCTAATTACTGACCTGCTTGCCATTGTACTGGCGCGTTCTTTATGGGCTTTTTCTTCCCCTCCTTTTCCAGTCTTGTTTATTTATCTGCACCAGTGAATACAGAATAGTCTGTGCAATGTCATTTCCATCCACATGAAAATGATTTCGAAAATGCCAATCTTGCCTATTATACAGTGTAATTACTTGTCTGCTTTTTGATGCTATCATATCTTTAGCCAGTGGGGAGGTTCTTGGAAGCAGTGAACATCTTTGTGAAGCTAGTCATCTGTTGCTTTTGTTTTTGAGTTTTTTTCCCCTCATTTTCTTTCCTTTCTGTACTGATGAAAGTGTGTATCAACTGTAATTACCCTGACGATGGTAGCGTGATTTCCAGTAGTGTCTCTGCTTGGCTCCATGCTGTGTGAAGGGCAACATGCTTTTTCTCCGTCTTTAGGAATGCAGTCTACGTGTATTTTGAGTTACTTCAGGAAAAGATTGATACTGTACATTTGATGGGGTTGTTGCTCGAGAAAATAACTTTTGGAGGGTTTTGGCGATCCTAGTGAAATATGTCTGACATTCTAATGATGTAGGCCAACGATCTTCATACTGAACAATCTGTTCTCTTTTCTGAACGCAGAACGTTTTTTGCTCAACGAACACGCCACATTCCAGTGTTCAAAACTGGCTTTTGTACTTTTGTATATGATGTGGTTCATCAGGTTTTTCCACCTGACGTAAAGGAAGGTTAATCAGGCACCCACAACTCAGACATCTCGCCCTGCTCGTGATTCTTCTTCTCTGGTGGAGAACGACCCGGGCTCGTCCAATGGGAGGGCAGCACCTTGGCGTTCAGACGGGGTATAAGGCCAGAGCCTTGTTTACTGCTGTCTTCCTGCCGCGCTGCGCGGGGCCTGATCAGGGCACTCGATAGGAGACGCAATTTCACAAAAGGACACCGTGGCTCTGAACAAAAAACAATTAAAGGAAAATGAAAGACGGCCCCCAAGGGTTAAAAATAGAAAATTAGCAACATGCATGCTGGAATCCACAACACCCCCCCCCCCCCAACCCTCCATCCTCCAACAACCCCCCCCCCCCCCCCCCCCCCCTCCCCACTTCCTTCTACAAACTTACTGGCTCTGCATTGTTATGTATGATCTGATCTGCCAGTTCTCCCTCTAAGCTCCTTGTCACATTTTGACTTAATGAAGTGCAACTTGGAAGGGAATTGGGTTCATCATGCTAGTCGCACGATGCTCCCTTGTTGCAGCAAACAGGAGTGGTGTGGGACCGAAATGCTACAGCGCGAGTCGTTATCATTCCGGTCAGTCTGTTTAACACAAAATTAAACAAAGAACTAATTAGTGCCTCATGAATTAATAACTGCACTGTTGCCGAGTAGAAGTTAGGTTGCTGAGGGGAGATATAAAATAAGTAGGAAGATCAGGTTGGAATTATTATTACTTTTTTCGGGGTTGCCTGGGCTCTCAAGGTTAAAAAAAACTTTGGAGAGGAGTTGGAATGACTCGACGGGTTCTGACAAACTTAGTTTTAGTTCAGTAGTTCACGTGGGCCTGTGGTGTCTCTCAAGTGGCATGTTGCTCTACAGTGCATGCTGGTGTTTGAGCACATTTTAATTAATTTAACATGACAAATTAAATATATATAATTTGTTGAAAGTACACAGGTGACACTACAACATTTTCTATGGCTTATTTCAAAACCAGATCTTTAGCGATAACACACTTATAAATATCATATTTTCTTTTATCCTATTTGAAATGCGTTCTAACCATGAAAGCAGGAGCAGGAAGCTGCTGGTCTCCCCCCGGTCTGCAGGAATGTGTTGATCTGGTCTCTGCTAACGACAGCTCCAAGGTCATGCCTGCCAATAAAACCCCCCCACCCGATTCAGATTTTAGGATTACCGATTCTAAGCAAATTATCATTGGCGAGCTGTGCTGAAATATGAACAAGACTGGTTTACTGGATGCTACACCTGCTCAGCGTGCTGAATGGAATATGGGCCTCGTCCATCAAATGTTAACTCACCCCCCTCCCAGCCCTCCACACCCCTCCCAGCCCCCCTCCCAGCCCTCCCCGCCCCCCTCCCAGCCCTCCCAGCCCTCCTTTCCCCTCCCCTCCATGCACCCCCCTCCCCCCCCCATTCCTGCTGTGATATTAGGGCTTCCCATCTGCACTAAATGGCTCTACATAGGGGGCCATTCCAACTGGAGGACACATTTTTCTTTGGGCATCCCTTTATAGCTTGGCTTCACCATTTGACTTCTCGTCAGAGGCGTTCTGAAAACGGACTCTGATATTCAGATGAAAAAGTATTAAGCATCCGTGTGTTCTTAAACTGTATGTGCGTCTAGACACTGTGATGAATTATTCTTGAGCTTTAATGATTCTCCATCCCTTTTCCTTCTCTCTGTCTCTCCCCCCCCTCTTTCTCTCTCTCTCTTTCTCCCTCCTTTCTTACTCAGATGAAGTAAGTCTCTATGTGGAGTGACTTGACCCCCAAGAAAGAGAAAACAAGGTAGGTCACATGCAGTGTGTGGCTGATGACTGTTACCTCTGTACTTCCTGTTTACATCTACGACAGTATGAACCCCTGTCATTAATCCCACCGGATCAATGTGTCTCAGGGTTGTAAAAATGTACAAATGACTTAGAATCCCATCGTTTTATTTTCCAACTGATTAACTGAGAGGAGAAGTTGCTCACAGCGGATGGACTGATGAATCTGTCGCTCTAAGAGCTCTCTCAATCTCAGGCAAGTCTGATTTGAATTTAAAAAAATAAACATGAACAGGGCAAGGCATGTGATCAACTTCTGGTTCCATCTTTACTCTCCTAGGCTAGTGCAGGACATTGCAGGGGTTACACCTGGAGGGAAGATCTTCCTGCGGTTTCTAAGCTTTTGCTATATAGAGTGCAGTAGTAATAACTACATGGCTGGATTGAAGATGTCTTTCCAACACATAATTAACTAAGTCACTTTTTACTTAGGCATTGTTATATCAAGGGCTATTCAAAGAGTCAAAACGAGTCATTAGTGTGCATCCATTAGGGTTTGCTTGGGTTAGCTTCTTGGCCATGCATACTGAAGGAGGTGCCCTTGATGATACTTGTGTTATAACAGTGTGGTGTAAAGCACTGTCTGTTCTAAACTGACGGGGAGTCAGGTGGCTGAGTGGTTAGGGAATCGGGCTAGTAATCAGAAGGTTGCCGGTTCGATTCCCGGCCGTGCAAAAATAACGTTGTGTCCATGGGCAAGGCACTTCACCCTACTTGCCTTGGGGGAATGTCCCTGTACTTACTGTAAGTCGCTCTGGATAAGAGCGTCTGCTAAATGACTAAATTTAATGTAATGCTGAGACAAGGCATCCAGGCATTATTAGTGACACTATCACGAGAGTGCCTTCTAGGCTGCATTAGACAGGGACCCAATAAGAACTGATGTAGAAACTAGAACCAACTGTCAACAATCTTACAGCAAGTGATAACTATATATATTTAGTTGCCTGTTGATAGTTGCGTTCGTTGTTGATAGTTGTTGCACCAAAGTTTCAGAGAAGGCTTGCGGTAATTAGACGAGTATCCCTATGAAACAAATAATATTCAAAGTTTTCTTGAGACTGAGCATTTATTACTTCAACTGAAAAGAGGCGCATTGAAGCAAATATTATATTTAGTCATTTTCATTTCACTAATTGACGAGTGTAAACCTTAAAAATAAAAATTGCCGGGGTAAGATCTAAATCCTGAGAGGACCTTAATGACTAGTGACTTAAGGAAACGGGCTGACTTTTCCTTCTTTTTTTTCGTCTTCTTCTTCTTCTTGTCCCTGAGATGAAACCTGCTAATGATGTTAACAGGTCGGAGCGCAGTGCTGATGTGGGACTCTGTCAGGAGGATGCATGCAGCAGCCCTGGCTCACGGCCTCCCAGTCAACATAGATCTGGACGTTCACAAGTGACACTGTGGGCTGCCTCACGTCAAAGTGGGGTCCTTCTCTGACACCGGGGGGCTGGGGGGCTGGGGGGGGGCTGGGGGGCGACGGTGGAGGGGGGGGTGGCGTGCCTGGCAAGCGAGACGGGGGCGACACCGTGCTTCTCCGTCTCTGCCGGCGTCACTCAGAGAGCGGAGAGATGACACACTCCCAGCATCAATCAGAGCCCCAAACTACGTCTCCAAATTACCCCCCTCACGTAACATCGATGCTACGGTGCACAGATTATAGGACGGGTAGGAAAACGCTGTAATTACAGGGCTCTGAACAAGGGCTACTCTACGTTACACCTTCACAGCAGCTACATGCAGATTCATAGATCCTCATGTCAACAACAGCTCTTTGATATTCTTTGTGTTCGGCACCACCACCTTTACACTTCAATGTGCGCAGGAAAGGTGTCATTTGAAATGTGTATTTTGTGTCAACAGACAATGGTTAACCTTATACCGGTAATTCATTGTCTCCTACCATTTTGCAGAAAGCAGGTTAAGTAGTCAAGGTTTTTTTTTCTTTCTCCTTCTTCTTCTTCAAACCCCATTCCGCCACCAAATTGGAAGGGCTGATCATCCGGGGAGAGTTTGCTTTGAAGGAGAGACTGATCTCCAGCGCCTTGGTGTGCCTCGGCAGTAATCACGTTGCGCTGGGAGGCCCGCAGAGGCAAGAGTGTGCCAACGACGGCCTCTCCCGCATCCTGACCCAACTCTCCCCTCGCCTCAACCTGAATAGCTGGAGTATAGTTAGCTTAATTGGGTTTTGATATAGTTAATTCAGCTAATCAGAAAGCCCAACTGGCTCCAACATGGGGCCCTCTTACCTCTCCCCTCCCTGCCTCTCCCCTCCCTGCCTCTCCCCTCCCTGCCTCTCCCCTCCCTGCCTCTCCCCTCCCTGCCTCTCCCTGCCTCTCCCCTCCCTGCCTCTCCCTGCCTCTCCCCTCCCTGCCTCTCCCTGCCTCTCCCCTCCCTGCCTCTCCCTGCTCCCAGAGACCAGGTCTGAGAAGACTCCCACTCTGCCGCCCCTCCCTCAGACAGTGGGAAGAAAATTAAACTGCCAAATTTGTTTTCATTGGTTCTGGGGCTTCCTCTGGGAGTCAGAGGCTTTTAATTGTACTCGCTGCAAAGACATTTCCAGGGCTGTTTACCAACAACTAAACTGCCGGCTGCCTCCCTCGCTGCCTCCTTCGCTGCCTCCCTCGCTGCCTCCCTCGCTGCCTCCCTCGCTGCTCCTGTGGCGTGGGTGAAGCAATGAGGCTTTCAGATGGAGACAGTTGAGTTGAGGGATGGAAGGCCAGTCTTTGTTTAGGGCGCTTGCTGCTCTGTCAAGCCCGTCAAGTTTCTTCCACACAAGGTGCAGGACTGTGAGGAAAGTTGCTTCAGAGTCGACATTTCCAACCAGCCCTGCTATCTTTATCTTTTTTAAGGGGGGGGGGGGGGGGTCAGTGTCGTGTGAGTGACAGTATATGACAATATGAGAAAGAATGAATATATAAAACTGATATTTTAACGTCAACATTTGGTCCATTTATTGGTTTGTGTAATCGCAATTAGGCTACAGTAAAAATATATACTATAACAAACTAAATCAAACTCCTAGAGGACTTTATTCTGAGTGTAAATTTAGAAAACTCTATCCACCATCCCAATAACAACAACAACAGTATTGCCTCCTCTTCTGCCTTTCTTTTCAGTCCCTCTTACATTCTCTTTTCCGTTTCTTTTTTTTTTTTTTGCCATTTGAATTTTTCCAGTGTGTCAAAACAAGCAAAGGCTACATGGAAACTGCAGCCCAGTGTAAATATTTATGATGTAACATCTCCATGTGAATAGACTTTCCTGCAAATCCATCCATCATTACGGGCACATGGTGAAAGCCCTCCTCCCGCCGCCAGCTTCGCGCCGTAGGAAGCTAACGTTAGCGACGTGTCCTCTCACTCATAGTATTGGTTTTTCTTTTGACGGAGCGCCACCCCACTGTGAGGGCATTTCATGTGTCGGCCCCTGTGCTTCCATTCAGACCCGACTTCAAAGCCTATTTTCAGCCATTGTTTTTCTGACGCGGCTGCCGGCCTCGGAAAATGCCTAAACAGAAAAATGGGATGTAGGTCAAATTACTGCAGTTGAGCCCTTTAGAAAAAGAGTGAGGAGAGAAAAGAGGAATTCTTAAGTGTTAAACGTGGAGCCTTGGTTACGCTGTGGGCGTTGCCTTTGTATGTGTTTATTCCAGCTCTCCACAGGTTAGACCTGAATGCCACAGACGTTGTGTTGTACAATCGTGCCCGCTTTTTTACATCCTGGTTGTGGCGGTGAGCTGAGGCACTGTGATGTTGTTGAGTTAAGAGGTGACTCTTGCCCTGACACTAAATGGAGAGGTTACTCTTACCCTGACACTAAGGGTAAACACAGACATATCGTTGAAATCACCTTTGTCGCAACAGACCAATTAGCAGTGGAAAACCCATTAGGATGTAGCCACGTGCTGGGAGTTGAGGTTGTGTGTTTCTGCTAGCGTGAAGACTCAAAAGAGACTTCTGTCATACTTGTGCCGTCCAGACCTGTGTGTCAGTTAATGACTTGAGCAATTGTCAGCGGTGTGGAACAGGTTGCAAGACACAAAAGAAAGTCAAGCTGTGGTCTGTTTTCAGTGTATTCTTCCAAGCTACAGACATTTCATGTTCCTCAATGTCGGAATTGTTTGGAAATGTGACGGACGTGTTTGGGTTGTAGGAAAGGACCTTTTAAAAAAGGACTTGTCCCAGGTGTGTGTGTGTGTGCGTGTGTGGGTAGGAAGGCGTCTGCCTCACCTAACTGGATTATGAGGTTTTAGACTTTTCTTGCACAACTTGCTTGCAAAAAATAGGCATTGCAAATGTTAGCGAAATATTGCCACCCAAACTCTCATAACAATACCATTTG
Organism: Osmerus mordax; assembly: GCF_038355195.1. Classification (NCBI taxonomy): domain Eukaryota; kingdom Metazoa; phylum Chordata; class Actinopteri; order Osmeriformes; family Osmeridae; genus Osmerus; species Osmerus mordax. The sequence continues at coordinate 19,654,862 of NC_090056.1, read as the reverse complement.
CCAAGGAGGATTGCCAAGATGTGATTAATACGTCAGCGTTCTGACAGACTGAGCCACAGTCTGGAAAGGTAATATGGATTATTACAATGGCTGTTGAGCTCAATACCGCAATCCAAGTTTATCCATTTATCTGCAATGAGGAGTCTCCTTTGTGTTGTTTAGCTTTGTAACATCTATCTGAATAACAAAAGATATCGCTCCCTTGTTCAGTTGTACTGTTGTTAATATTCAAGCAGTGCAACACGACACAGGGGAACGCAGTGTGGAGACAAAACTTGACTGAGAAACCGGGAAAGATGGGAAGAGAGAGATCATCAGCCACATTAATGGACATTTAGGCCTCTGGTGTGAGAATCCACATATCTGATTACCTTCAGCTTAAAATAATGACTCTGTATTACTCCCTAACTATTTAAGAGTTATTTTCTTTCTTACTTGCTTCCTCTCAGTGTGTGTGTTTGTGTGTGTGTCACTCTGAACGGTACACGCAGAATAAATGCCATTTTTCTCTCTTTTCGAGGGCCTCTTCTCTCTGCGGTCCATTCAAGCTTTCAATACCTTCTCTCCCCCTTCTCTTCTCCAGTGTCTTTTCTCCACAAGCAGGAGGGTTTTACTTTACTCCTTTGTCATCCTAATTGATTGCATTAACCTTTTGAGTATTGAATTTCCTGTGCATCACGCCGAGCACAATGTGGAATATTATCATAATCCCTCCAAGTAATGGACACAGGGCAATCAACAATGCTTTAGGAAAAGTACATCTTTGAAAGATGGAGCGTGGTATTATTTTCAGTGGAAAGGGACTGCGCAGCAACAGTGAGCCTTGAGGAAACTTTGAAGAAAACAGACACCGTCTGAAACGTTGTCGTTTCAATGTTTTTGGCATATAAACGTATAAACAAGTAAAGGTTTGGCGTATAAACAAGTTCTGTTTTCAGCCTGGCCGGCTCAGTTGTGTGGGAGTCTGATGAAAATAATGTCCAGTAGAAGTCTGTCCAGACAAGGCTGACCTCGTGTCAGTATGTTGTCACTACCTCTGTACATTTAGTTTTTATTTGCTATACAAAAGGCTAATAGCAACCATAGTGTCAGTGACTAGTCTTCAATTTGCTGGTGAGCCAGACAGTTATTTGCTACGGAATGCAAATGAATGCAATTACTTCAATACCCGATTGACTTTAACCCATTCCTTTAATGGACATTTTTTTTATCCTTCCTAATCCTTAAACTTCCAGTTACGAGGTTGTGAGGTTCTCAGTTTGTTTTAGATTTATCTTGAGCTTTAGGAACACAGCTCTGGACTCCAGATACCAGGCTGTTATCAGTTACTATGGGGCGGATTCAGTTTAAGGTATGACCTTAAACTTAACTGACATAAAATAAAGAATGAATGTGTATTAATGACACTAAAATTGAATGGACTCAAAGAATGATTCTTATTGCCTTGCTATTGTATAGATCTTGCATAGATATTGTATAAATCGTATATAGATCTTTTTTACCTTAAGTTACCTCAAGGTTGCCTCCTCTCAGGACTAGGTAGTTTTAAGTTGAAAGGTCGGGATATACTGGCATTAGAGGCAAGATTAGCCCTCAATTTACTTTGCCATCGCTGGGGCAGTTAAGCTCTTTACCTGCTTTCCTTTTGCCTCTTTTGGTTTGGGGAGGGCGGGAGTGTTAAGTTGTTCGCTTTCCCTAAGACTCTGCATGAGATGCAGAAATATGTGGGACAAGTCTCTCCGTATTAGCGAGGAGTGACGACCTGTCGCTCAACAGCCTGAACTGCACAGACTCTGTGGTCATCGGCATATCAGAACATCCTCGCTGATATTCAGGTGGCACTTCGATCGAGTGAGGCAATTTAAGTAGAGAAAGGAAACTGTGTGAGGGTCACAGCCACAAAAAGAAGAAAAACAGGTAAAGTAAAACACACAGTTTGTGTTTAGGGGGTCCGGGCCTGCTAGGCCCCTCGGACGCACCCCTAATTTGTAAAAAAAAAAAAAAAAAAAGCCCCCAAAAATATGCAATTTGTCAAAAGCTTAAGAACAATGTGGCATGAAAGTCTTATGGAGGCTTAATGTCAGCCGGGTTTAGGTTGAGTGTCACAGAAATAACACTGATCAGCATTAGCCTAAGCATTTGTAGCTTTTAGAAGGTTTTAGAAGGTTGTTTATAAATACCAGTTAACTGGTATGGTTCAGATGGACACCTGACTTTGGGTCACCAGAAAGTGTCCTACTTCAAATTATAGTGTCTGTTTTAAATGAATTAGAGCTTAAAGTCCTTCCACTTCTGCTAAATATGGTTCTTATAAATTCCAAGACTAGTTGTAAAGAGGTTTTAATAACTCCCTATAAACATATATTATCTTGTTTAAGTACTACTGCATACATACATATTTTTCTGCCGACATGTATTTACATGTCGGCAGAAAAATATGTAGTTCACCTGTTTAATGTTATTAAAGGTTTTGCTCTTGAGTTTGGCCTTTATCTGTGTTGTTTCAACAAGAAACACAGACTTCTGTAAATAGACAAGGGTTGTTGAATTTCTTAACCCAACAAAAGAGCGTCTGTATATGGTATGATCACACACTAAGCCACCTGGCCTCTGCTTTTTTAACAGACTCTTCTGAATTTCACTGTCAACACCAGCAGATAGACATTAAAGTAATTGATTGTTGAGCAACAGACAGAAACCATGTTATCGTGTTTCCCTAGCAACAACTACTATTGTCTGCGTTGCTAGATGAATTGAAGCAAAACAAACCTTAATTCAAATCATCTCTATTATGTATTTTTTCAGCTGATAAAAAAGAAAAACAATTGAAGGGGGCCTTTATGTGCGGGCAGACATGGTTTTTGATCAATATGGGAGTAAACAGAGAGGGTATCCTTCAGTGGTATGACGGCCTGGTTGGTTATTCAAATATCACATCCACTGGTGCCTGCCGCTTCTTCCGTGAAAAGGATGTCATTCAGAATGAGCAATTTCCTCTTTTGGGCCCAGCGTTTGGCACATTACCTGTCCTTTATTGATCTGGATGGGACGGAGTGATTGAGTGGAGACAGGGGTCAGGGGATAGGTCAAGGTCAGCCTAAAGCACAGAGATTCATCCTGTCCATCTTTTGTATTCCATCAAGCGTTGCCGGTATTCCACCGGGAGCCTCCTCCACCGACTCGCACGGAAACCAAGACGACTGAGCTCAATTACGCCACCCCGTTCGGTCTCGGTAGTATCGACCTTTTCCTCCTTATTCTGGAAAATGGTCCGTGTTTGGTTAAATACCCTTGTGAACGCGTCATGTTGGTGATCTAGAACATGGATGCGGAATACAGCAAGACCCAACACTTTTTAAATGTATTTATAAATGTGTATAACTTTTTATGAATTTGTATAATTTGGGGGGGGGGGGTCATTTCTTAAAATGTTTACTTAGAACATATTCAAGACATTTACACTTGTCTACAGTAACGGCCAGGCAGGAGACAAAACTCCTCTTGTAGGGAAAGAGATAACAAGTGAAAGTGTGAGTGCTGGGTTACAGAATAACACTTCCATGGATGAAGGGATGTGAGTTTTGAGAGGCTGTGTTGCTCTGCTCGCCCTGCAGGGCAGTTGCAGTCCTGGCCCAGCAAGTCTCGACCGGACAAGCACTTTACTCCCCTGATAAATATCCAACATCTGACTAATAAGATCAACCCCGGCTGCCGTGGATAGGCTCTCTGCTGTTAAACCACACTGTCAAACAGCTGGCTGCTGAAAGGACCCTCACATAACACACACTCCTGTGTGGAGGGCCGAACTGCTGGTAAAGATATCTCACTCAGGGTTTCAGTTTCATCCATAGATTTGGTACAGTCAGAGCTGAGAGCTAGGATTTTTGACATTTATTCAGGCAAACTGACACTAGGGTGTCCTGTTACTTGGCATCTGAGTCACCCAGCCAGCTGTCACTTAAATGTGCACAGTAAGTTCCACTTATTTCTCAACACCCACTTCTTGGAGATTATGTGACGATTAACGCGATGGAGGAGATGAGTAGCCCAGTACGTGCTATATGGACGACGGACGGTTGCCCAGCACATGGTTTTTTAAATTTAGCACGTTGCAAATAGACTTGGGCTTGAAAACACCCCATCCTGGTATTAGGCTTACCTTAAGACATTTTATACAAAAGCCTCAAATGGACAATCTAGGTTCACCTCCTTTCCCCTCGTCGCTTTTTTCGTTCATAAACCTGCCTTCTTATTGAGCCTGTCGTCTCAACCTCCTATTCTAAGACAGATAAAGAAACAATCCTTATTGATCTAATCTGGTTACAGGCTGCTATTTTCAACAGTTCCACCGAAAACCTCCTTCCTCCCAGACTCTCCCTCCCTCCCTCCCTCCCTCCCTCCCTCCCTCCCTCCCTCCCTCCCTCCCTCCCTCCCTCCCTCCCTCCCTCCCTCCCTCCCTCCCTCCCTCCCTCCCTCCCTCCCTCCCTCCACCCCTCCCTCCCTCCACCCCCTCCACCCCCCATCTGCCCTGACCTACATGGCAGTCACATGACCCCAGCATCCTGGCTCTGCATTTTATGGAAACCTGCAGGAGATAAAGCCGTGGGGTTTGGAGTGTTATCCCTGCCTGTCCTTTGAGGAGAGCTAAACTGTGAACGAGGTGTTATTATACCAATGCTGCTGGATACACACATGCAGAAAAAAGGATCTGTTAAACCCCCGTCTCTCTCTCTCCCTCTCTCTTCTGTCTCTTTCCCTCCTCTCTCTCTCTTTCTGTTTCCCTCCTCTCTCGGTCTCGCACATCCTTTTCTCTCCCCCTCCCTCTACCTCTCTCTCCCTCTTTCTACTTTCTTCTCTCTCTTTATCTCTCTCTGTCTCTCTCCCTTCAGTTTGATTGGATTAAGAGACGTGTCGGTGCTGTGACTTTGGGGAGGATTTCTCTTTCGTAGTCAGTGTTGTGTGCTGGTTGACTGTCTTGCAGGCTGGCTGGCTGGCTGTCTGTCTGACTGGCCTGCTGATTGACTGACTGACTGGCTGACTGGTTGACTGTCTGGCTTGCAGGCTGGCTGGCTGGCTGGCTGGTTGACTGTCTGGCTTGCTGGCTGGCTGGCTGTCTGACTGGCCTGCTGATTGACTGACTGACTGGCTGGCTGGTTGACTGGTTGACTGGCAGGCTGGTGTTATTTACTTAACTTGGACCCAGATCTGGGGCTTACCCTGAAGCAAGGTAGACAGAGCAGCTTGTGCTGGTTAAGTGATGCCAGTCAGGCCTCCATGCTTGCCTGGCTCCATGCTCTTTCTCCCCTCTCCCTGGCTTACTGCTGAGGGGCTGGCCTGGGTCTGTCTCCCCTCTCCCTGGCTTACTGCTGAGGGGCTGGCCTGGGTCTGTCTCCCCTCTCCCTGGCTTACTGCTGAGGGGTTGGCCTGGGTCTGTCTTCCCTCTCCCTGGCTTGGTGCTGAGGGGTCGGCCTGGGTCTGTCTCCCCTCTCCCTGGCTTGGTGCTGAGGGGGTCGGCCTGGGTCTGTCTTCCCTCTCCCTGGCTTGGTGCTGAGGGGTCGGCCTGGGTCTGTCTCCCCTCTCCCTGGCTTGGTGCTGAGGGGGTCGGCCTGGGTCTGTCTCCCCTCTCCCTGGCTTGGTGCTGAGGGGGTCGGCCTGGGTCTGTCTTCCCTCTCCCTGGCTTGGTGCTGAGGGGGTCGGCCTGGGTCTGTCTCCCCTCTCCCTGGCTTGGTGCTGAGGGGTTGGTTTTCCTCGGTGACCGAGTCCCCTTCACACAGTCATCTGCCTGTAAATTTTCTGCTGTCTTTGCTATTCAGCCAATTACACCAAAAGAGCTTTAGCGATTTTTCCCCCACCCCAGCCCCCCTTCCCTACACCCCATCCTAGTGGTAGGGATTTATTTATTTATTTCACAGACGAATGAAAAACGTCGCTGAAGGTTAAAAAAAAAAAATGCTGAATTTCATAGCGCTTATAATGTCAGTTTTTTTTTTCTTTCTTGGAAGAGCTAATCAATAGATGTCAGCCCTGCATAGTGCAAAACAAATGCTCTCACAACAGATAAAAACAAATGGAGCTCCTTCTTCTTCACCTCCTGCGTTTCATTCCTTACTGGTTCTTCTTCTGTCGTTATCCATTACTGTAAGGCACAGGAAGTGCTCACAGCTTATGAAAAGTGAAGGAGACCTACGAACAGCGGCGGCTGAAGACGAGAGCTTTGTCGAAAGCGTAAGGTCCTGTCACTGTGCCATCCCTGCCACATCTCTGACACTTTATACAAGCTTCATGAGTCTGTATTGGGTTTAATACGCTCTTTTGCTGTGGGGAGGAGCAATTAAAAGAACAGCATTAGACCAGACAGGCCACAGAATGTCCCCTGAATTATATAATTGTCGTCTGAATAAAAGATTTTAAGAAATGGTAATGACCCCAGGTTTGATACAGGTTAAAACCACAGCTTCCATTGAAAAACAGAAGAGGAACTGCTTGAGAGGGGAGTAAACGTGTTCAGGTAAAGGCACCTGCTAACCTCAGGCTACATTCAACTTTTATCTTCTCAATCTCGTCGTGCGTTGGATCGTGAACAGTTTACAGCATTATTAAGGCCTCAGTGAAACTTGGAGATAACTATCGACACTGTGTGAAATGTGGTGGAGAGCCACAAAGTCTCGTCATCTAGCGTTCTGGTGCTAGAAAAAGCAGATATGCTCTGAAACATGGTACATCTTAGCTCCATCAGTCATGTGCTTCAGTAGACATGACTCTAATTATTAGGTTATAGTTTTAGCTTCCAAGGGCAAAGTTCACAGCAGAGCCATGCCCCGTGTTGGTTTTCAACCCTTTGAGACCGAAAAGCAATCAGATCCGCTTCGGGTTTTTTCCGTCTCTCGTAAACGAAAACCAGAAGTTACACAAGTGATAATTGCGCGTAAAAAGAAACGACACCACAGAAGAAGAGAGCCAAAACAGGACAGAGCAACTGAAGACGGGAGCGGCTTTTTCTCTCAAGCGCAGAACGCAACCACGCCTAACGGTGGGAACGGAAAGCAAAAGTGCTTAATGTGACAAAATAAGACAAAAACACTCCTCGGGGATGTTAGAAGAAGGATCCTGAAAGATTTATGCCACCATTTTATTTATAATTTGTTTTCTTTTGCTTATTGGATTGGAGTTGAAACTGAATATTTGATGAACACAGCCCAGAACTAAGGATGTTGTGTCGGCAAGGCGAAAAAGAAGGAAAAAAACCACACACACACACAGAGGAACAACAAAGAAGTACATTTAGAAAAGTTTGTATGTTGATGAAAGGAGGATATTGTACTGCTTGTGGGGACGGTATGTGTAGATGTCAGCTAGCTTCAGGTCTGACTGAGCCTGAGCGAAGTGCTTCACCGTCTGCATGGCTCTCAGAGCTGTCCCCTCTCCGTGCTCAGAACACCATCTGCATTTTACTGTTAACGCGTCTTCACACCCGAGGAAGGATTAGGAGAAAATCCTCCGGGTTTTTTTCCAACCAGTTGACAAATATCAGATTTGTCTGTAAAAATTAGCTCCATCCATATCTCCCGCCATATGACACACAAAACAGATTATCTTTAATACCCTGCCAGCTTGAGAATGGAAAAAGCAGATTAAAGTTTCAGTTTGGTCATATTTACCCAGCCACTCCTAGAATTAACTCTTTATTAGCTCCTCCCACTAGACAGACCTCTTTATTAGCTCCTCCCACTAGACAGACCTCTTTAGAATCCCCCATTCTGTCCTTTATATACACAATTAAAAGTCATATTTATCTAATTTATCACCGCCCAATTCTGTCTGAAGGTTCTCTCTGTGTGTGTCTCTCTCTCTCGCTCTCTCTCTCTCTCTCTCTCTCTCTCTCTCTCTCTCTCTCTCTCTCTCTCTCTCTCTCTCTCTCTCTCTGTGTGTGTATATATATCTGTGTCCCTCTGAAAGAGGAAGGAGCAGTTAAAGAGTTTTAAGTGAATAACAGCAGCAGGTGTCTTTCCAGACCTGGCTTTGTAGTGAATGCAGGCCACTGAGCTTTTGTTTCAGCCGCCCAGAGGGAAGGAGCAGGGGGGGGGTGGCCTGGGACTGGGGCTGGGAAATGGACCCGAGACTGACCCGGGTGGGTTGCTCCTGACCCGTTTACAGACCTCCTCCCACTCCCCCCTCCTCCTCTCACCCACCTCCCTCTCCACCCTAAACCCATCACCATACTGGAGTGTTCTGTAAGACATGTTCCGCTGCCCTGTGTTCTAGAACTGGACTGTGATGGTTGTCAGTGGTCACTTCCTGTCTTTTCCACTAATAAAAACGACCTGACCTGTCAAGTGGGTCAGCTTTCTATACGCGGTCCTTGACAGATTGTATAGCCGTGCATGCATAGCTACTGCCTATCAGCATGAATCAGAGGGATTTAAACCAAGGAGGACAGCGTTCCTTAAGCCCCTGCTAAGTCAGTATGCACCCTCTGACCATTTCATTATCAAATGCATAATCGTCTGCTGAGACAGGCCTGCCAGGCCTAAGGGCCTACCTGCGTAGGGGGGAGGGAGGGAGGCAGGGGGAGGGGGGAGGAGAAGTGCCTGCTGCCTCTCTGCCTCTCTGCCTCTGCTCCAGGACCACTGCCCCGTCCAGAGAGTGCCTCGCGAGCACAGGAGCCCCATAAATGAAATTAAGGTGTCAATTAGTCAATTACGACGTAATAACTCCTAGGGCAGACATTTAGAGACGGAGAGCACCTCAGCTAAGTTCATTTCCCCCGGCCCAGGAGCCTCGCGTTTGGCCCACGTCACTCCCCACCCCAGAGCTGTCGACTCTGGGCTGCGGCCCCAGCCCCTCCCCTCCTAATGTCATTTTCCCCTGGATATCTTTTTTTGATCAACAATTTCCTTTTTGTCGGGGTTTGTTTTGCAGACAGGAGGATGCACTTTTTTCCCTCTCCCCCAGTTTGGCTGGGGAAATTTTTTATAATTTAGTAATTAAAATCTTTGTTAGGCTTTAGAAATTGCAGCTAATTGAATTTAATGGAAGGATGAATTTCAATTTTATTCGATTATCCAGACCCCTGGCATAGGTATTTATGGAAAAAAAACTCCACAAAAATATGCTGTGTGGGCTAAGATGGCATAATAGAATTAGAGATAATCGGATTTCTCAGTCATGAATTTCTCTCTAATTTCACTATAATTTTCCATTAGATAGCTGGTTTACAAATATTTGCTCATCTGCAATGGGAAAGGCTATCTGTCTAAAATGATTATGGGCCGAGCCTTCAGAAATATGTTGTTTTTTGTTTTTTCTCTCTTCCCTTTTAAAAACCAGATTGCAAGGGATCAGAATTAGGGGGATTGCATTATGGAGGTCTGCATCCGGAGAACTATACTGAGATATGATGATCAGGACCAAGGGATGAAAGCAGTGTCAAGAGCAATGCGTTGACTGGAAAACCTGGTTTATCTATAAGATTTCCACTCCCAGCACACTGAACGACCTAGAACATTGTACCAGAAATACTGAGCCTGTATTGACAAACTTACTTTGTATTAGCTAATTTTGTATGTGGTCTAATGTAAATATGCTCAGTGTACATACAGAGGTAAACCATATTGTTATAATTATATAAGTCAGATTAAATTCTGATGAATTAATGTCACGTATTATCAAGATGCTGGTGGTGGACTTAGCACATAGCAGTCAGCCCTGTCTTAGGTGTGCGCTTAAGTTTAATATTCAGCTCCTTCACTGCTGAAATAAATAAATAAATATACGAAGCTATATAAACAGACGTGAGTCAGAATAATATCTAACATCACAGACTCTCTAGAACAACACAAGGGCAAATGCCTTTGTGGCAAACTGCTTTTGAAGCCTCAGCACCAACATTTAGCTTTGGTATATCCAATTTCCTGCCAATTTGGCTCCAACAGGACAGTGCATATCAAGAATAAACAAGCCTATTGTCCACTGGTAAATATAAACTCAAGTTTTGCTAGTCAGTCGTGAAAGTTAAAAACACTCTCATACTGCCCCCCCCCCCTCCCACACACACACCCTCACAATATCCACGAGTCAAGCCCGCAGCATATTTAACCCCCCCTCCCACCACACACACACACACACACACAGAAACACACACTCCCCCTTCTCCACATTAGCTCAGTCACTCTTTGCCCCTAACTGCCAGGGACTGCAAGAGGGGTTCAAAAACACAATCTGACTGTCGGCAAAGGTCAGATTTCTCACTCGGCATGTCCCTGGGCTTTGGGCACAAAAGCCGCTGAATTCACGTCTTTCAAGCAGGGCCCGCGCCTTTGTCCCAGAAGACCGGAGGAGTCAGCGCGGGCCCTGCCACAGACCAGCCCCTCCTGAGGCGCACGGCGAGGGGGTGCCCAACGTCTGGCCTGGCGGCCCTTTGACTGATGTACCCCTGCCATGTCACACACGGTCTCACACACACACAACACACTACACAATACACACACACACCACCCTTGCGCAACCTCAACACTCTCCAGCATGCAGCCATACAATACTCCGAGGCCCACATCAAACGAAAGTCCCCCCCAGTTCTTATTGAAAAAAATAATGGTGCTGCCCCTTGAAGACTGCAGCCTGAGGGCTGGGGAGGGGGGTGAGGGAGGGAGAGTGAGGAAGGCTTGGGAGGGTGAGAGGGGCTGGTGAGGGAGGGAGGCTAGGGAGGGTGGGGGGGGGGGTGAGGTAGGCTAGGGAGGGAAGGTGAGGGGGTCTAGGAAGAGCCATGGAGGGGCAGAGAGGGTGAGGATCAATATGGATTTTGTTCTGCTCTTAAAGTTTAGTCATTGGTACAGCCAGTATGAGACAGTACAGTAGTTTACAGTAGCACTCTCTGTAAGAGAGTAAAGTATGTCCGCTTGCATGGCAGGCTATACTACTGTAGTTGTCAATTCAGACTACAGTACCCTTCCATGGGAGGGTACAGTGTCAGTTCCTTCACTTCAACTTATTGGAAATGAACAGTGGCGCTGCAGCACCATAAATGTACCATTTCACAGGATGTGAAGCACATCACACATCACAACCTCATATGTGCCCGCGCAGCTTAGTTTCAATGAGTCAGAGGTGCTGATGACATCATAAAGCTGCATTCTTTTAGAGCGTCACAAACCCCCAATGTTCTCTCTCCCTGCACTTCCAGGTCACATTTTTGCCTTACTGAACAGTGAGTATGTTATGTAGTTGAACTATGTCCCTGATAAGTCTTCAAATAGCAGAATGAGGGTGGTGGCATAAAACAACAGCAAGGACGTTTTTTTAATTTTTTTCCTTTATGTGCTCTGAAAGGAGGAGGTATTTTCTCCATTATTAACTAGGATGACTCATCTCGATCACAGAATCAACCAGAACCTGTTTTATGTTCATACTTTGGACTTTGCAGCTAGCAATCAGGAACTGAAATAGCTTGCAGCTCAGAGGGTTAGGGATCATAACCATAACTTAGCACATTTCTCCTTTTCAAAAATAGCAAATGTGTGCTCTTGAGTGCACAGAACACTTAATTGTTCCTTTACAGTAAAACAAGTATGTGTTGTAAAGTCGTACGTTATTGTTTTGGTGGTTTGCAAAGTCAACGTACAGTCCGGTGTGAGACGCTGTATAAATGTGAATATTTTACAAAGTCTGATGCTAATATTGGCATTACGAGCCCAAGTTCTGCCGGCACTTTGCATCCCACTGCGGAAGAAACTGCCAGGGAAATAAGGGGTTTGTCTTATAAAGTATTCATTGTCACCTGTTAACGGTTGCTTATTATTTCACCTGAAATTACAGTGAAAACTGATAGGTTATCAGAGCGAGGTGAGGAGGGAGGGAGTTGGAGAGTTGGGGCAATGGAGCGATGGAAGGGAAAGAAGTAAATGTATAAGTAAAGAAGGAGAGAGAGAGAAAGAGAAAGAGTAGACGTCTAAAATTGCAGGAAGAGTGGCATGTTTTTATCGAGTCACTGTACAAGTCATTCTTCATCTGGGACTTTAAAACAACAGTGCTGGCTCAAGTTACACACACTGTAGTGTATCATTGTGGATCTGGTCAATATAGGTTATCTCTTCCTGTAAGGATCTAAGCAGTTAGATGTTAAGTTAAAAAATGTCAGTTTGAATCCTCTTCCCATTGTTCATGAAACCGTTTCAAGTCACATGATACAAACACACAAAACGGGTAACTTGTTTATGATAGAAATACTTCCTTAACTGACAGAATAAGTGCGCTGTAACAATTGTAAATTTGTCTCAAATACATTACTTATCCAAAAAATATATATATTTGGTCAAATTCATAATCTAAAACTATAATCCCTAAAAAGCAGACTTTATATGAAATTATTATTGTTATTTTTTAGGTAAATCTTTTTTCTTTTTTACAACACCCCTTTTTTAATGTTGCTCTCCTCTCATTTGAATAGAGCCAGGGCAGGCTCCGCCCCCAGAGAGTGGAAAGGCTAGTAGACCACAGAGATGGGAAAGGCCAGCCCACTAAGGGGTGGAAAAAAACTGCCCTGGTTCCTTCTCTGCTGTAGTTTCCTCTCCGCCTGTTCAGACCAGCCAGCGCGGTGCGTGTGTGTGGGAGCCAACCAGAAGGAGTGAGCACGCGAGAGAGCGAGAGAGAGAGAGAGAGAGAGAGAGAGAGAGAGAGAGAGAGAGAGCGAGAGAGAGAGAGAGAGAGAGAGAGAGAGAGAGAGAGAGAGGGAGGCTGCAAGCTAAAGGGGAGGCTCCGTATTCTTTCACCTCCCCCCCCCTCACCCCACCCCACCACCACCAACAAACCACAAGGAGGAGGGGCCCAGCCCCAACTGCCAATCAAATTCACTCGTGGCACCCGGCATTATCTCAGCAACAAACTATTGACAGATTATATGTCAAGGAGTTTAGGGCATGATTGAAGGAAGCTTTTTTATCTAGTTACCGTTCCGCTCAGTTACTCTTCCACCGACGTAACATTCGAATGAATTTCTAACAGAGTTGAGTAATATTATGAAAGTTACATGTCTTAGAGGATTTAACTTCGACTTCCCTGAATATGGTGAGTACTCTTCTTCATTCCTATTTCTCTAGCAGCTTTATTAGTTGACAGTTAAAAGGTGTGCCTTTATCACTGACTAAATATACAAACAGAAGAGGGAAGTTGTTGATGATTAAACTGCGCAGGCTGTGTAGACTTATACCCAAGTGTGCTACACCCTTATTTATAGCGCTTTGACAGTGCCCAAGGGTGAATGCAATATCAAATATGATCTCCTAGTTCTGTAGTACTCACCGCTCACAACGCTACGCGCTTGCATGCTCATGAGAAAAAGTTCACTTGGCCAGTTTCATTTTGTCCTGTCAGAGTCAAAGCTTGTTATTGAAACCAGTACAACTCAGATACAATTCAGGTGTGTTTTATGTTGTTTAGGGTTTTTTTTCCTGCTTTTTTGTTAAACAACTGCCACTATTTATGTGAATCAGTTTAGGTATTGTGCCATAGAAAAATGGGTATCGCCTTAACCCACGTAGGTATGTGCAATGTCATTAGGGTACCTTGAATGGCCTAAGGGTTTGTTGCCAAGGGGATAATGCAAACAAACTGCTGTGTTCGTTATGCTCTTACACACGTCAGGGGGAACAGCAAGAGATGGCCCATTATTTCAGCTAGTTCCATTTAGTAAATATAACCATGGAAGCCGTTGAACAAGAAGATTTACACTGTAGTATGGCTGGAAATACAGTATAAACAATAATTCACCTGGAGATAATTAATACAGAGGTGTTAGAATTTTTTTTTTTGCTGTACTTCATTTCGTAAAGTCATAAAATAATTTCCTTTAAAAAAAGATCCCGTTCTCAAATTTACGCTTTTTAGAGGACAAACTTCTGGGTGTGTTTTTCCCCCCTGTGAATTTAAGTCTTTAATTTAAACTATTCTAAACTGGTTTGTTTTTAAAGTAATATTTTTACTAAATCCACCACAAATCAGGAAAGAGACTGTGCCCCTTGTAGTTATGAAGTTCATTGTAAATATTAGTGTTATGCAGGTTTTGTAATTCACATAGACTGTCCTTGATTCTCCTTCTGTGTTGACGCGTGTGGTGGTATGTTTTTACTGTGTACAGTAATTTTTTTATTTTTAGAGAGTCAATCTTATGACTCTTCATGTGTCACAATGGACGCATTGAATGTGACTCTTTTAACTAACCCATATGTTTGAAACACAGAGTACAATGTATTTTACATCAGGAGAAGACCATTCTGTATTTTCATGTTCAGCCTTAATGCGTAATCAAAATGTACATGTATTTTCTTTAGTTGAAGATGATTCAAACTTCATTGTGTTCTGTGTTTTTTAGTGCCCCAGTTATGATGGTTTTGTAATGCGTAGAGTTTCTGCATCGACTTGAAATCATCTCTCTCTCTTAATTTCATTTTTTCATTCTCTTCCTCTCTATTTCCTCTCAGCATAAACGTGTTTACTTCATGTTTTATCCTTCTCAAGTATACAGAATTAAAAGCATGTTTGAGGAAGAGGCAAAGTATGTCAGTACTTTATATTATCATATAAAGTACTGACATATCGGCAATTTGTAGACCACTGACCACAATCTCACACAGAGTCACACAAGCTCATAGAAGACACGGCTTGCACGTTTTACTGTGTGCTACCTTGTCTGTCTAGAATTACAGTCTCAAATAGTAGTATGGTAAACAACTATGCTGACAGTTCAAACACACCCTAATTCTCAACTTTTCATCGGCTCCAACTATGTTTTTTGCCACATTTCTGTGTGTGTTCTTTTATGAGTCATAACAGCGATTGCCTTCTCCCTCAGTGAGTTGTCTCATTAACCCTTCTCGGCCCTCTCCACCTTTTTACGGCCTTCACAAAAATAGGATGAAATGAGGGGAAAAACAACCTTAGGTCTGAAGCCGTCAATAACCTTTTATCACAATTTTGCAATAACCCAAATCAATTTGATGTCTTAAGCAATAAAAAATGCTGTTGCTGTCCTAATTCTCTCGCTCCTCCGATGACAGTAAATTTACATTTTTTAATTAAACTAGCTGGAATTTTTATGAGGGGGCTGGGCTATGCTAATAGGAATGTTGTGTACCGCAGATTAACGGAGTTTTGAAATAAATTTAGCAGGGAGACGTTTGTAAGAAAAAATGCAAGCCATTGTCTTTAACCCCTTTTATGCCAATCTCTCCTGGGGGACTCTGGGTATTCTGTAGAGCCTTGTCAGGGAAGAGTGCTTTTCCAGCAATGAGGTGATTAGTATCGCCATGTCAACCAAAGCAAAACATTCAAGTAAAAAAAACAAGAAACATTTCTGTGTTATTAAAATGACATATTTATAGTAAAAATATACTTTTCATGTTTTTTTTATCCTTCTGTTTGTTTTTGAATACATTTGTTCCTTGAGAAGTACATTGCAAATATGTATTTTCTATTTCCATCAATTTTACTCAAAATCATGTACCTCATTTTTTGTGTTTAAGTATTCAAATTATTTTCTTAAAGAAAACAACTCCATTTTCATATGTAAAATGACGTTTAAAATAACTTTTGGAACACAAATACATTTAATAATTTAAAACATGTTTTTTGCATCAAATAATCAAAAAAGATGGTGGAATTGTATCGAATTATACGTAGTGCACCAGAAGAGGCTCTGTTAAAAAAGGAGACAAAAAGTGTGAAATATTTAATCGCAATGTTCCGTATATGTTTGTGTAGTTTTATGGTCCGCTTAGATCGAGGGTTTGATTGATGTTGTGCAAAGCTGTTTGTGTTATGCCTGTCTTTAGCAGAGCGCCCGGGAGAGAGAGAGAGAGAGAGAGAGAGAGAGAGAGAGAGAGAGAGAGAGAGAGAGAGAGAGAGAGAGAGAGAGAGAGAGAGAGAGAGAGAGAGAGAGAGAGAGAGAGAGAGAGAGAGAGAGAGAGAGAGAGAGAGAGAGAGAGGGAGAGATCAAGGGAGGGATGGAGAGAGAGAGGGAGGGATGGGGGGACAAGGAACAGAGAGAGAGAGAGAGAGAGAAAGAGAGAGAGAGAGAGAGAGGAAGGGGGGAGTAGAGAGAGGTAGAGGAACAGCTGAGGCCTGATTGAGCATGTGCCTCGTCATCATACACAAGCCACCCAACACCATAATTACCTCAGCCCCCCCTGACACCCCCAACCCCCCCCTCCCCGCCACCCCCAGCCCCCCTTTAATACCCAAATCACACAACTGCCCCGTTTTTTTTATTATTTTTTACCGGCAGGCAGGAAAAACATCAGAGATCAAACAGTCAAATAAACCCCAGCTGAATGGGGAAGCAGAACCCCCTCCTAGCGTGGTCAGAGAGTCCAGTCTCTACTTGATGCAGGCCGGGAACAGGCCAAGTGCCTCCCCCTCTCTCCTC
>NC_090056.1:19630608-19638348 GCF_038355195.1 Osmerus mordax | reverse complement strand
ACACAAAAATATTTTCTACGTAATTTTAAAGGTTATAAGTTTTACATTCTGCGTCACGCAGCATCAAGAGCCTGCATAAATGTTGTTTATCTCGACTGTAGGCTATGCCTACAGTTCGCATCGCAAGACGCAAAAAGAAAACTCCAGAATATGCTAAAGTTAGCCTGTCGCTTGAGCTTACATAGTCCTTTGCCAATCGATTTCTGAACTGTATTTTCATGAAGGTGAATATAACCCATAGTCTACACTACAGAAGCCTATACCTTTTCCAATAACGTCCATCTGTGATGTTGTTTGAACGCAGCATCACTTCACTTGACTGAGGGAGAATGTTGTGGTTAAGAGAAACTTATGGACATCTTTGGGACGTGGCGTTGAAAATTATTTATTCAAGTAGACTACGTTAAACAAATTACCCTTCCTCTCTTTGCTGATCTGGGCAAAATGCCGCAAGAAATTCAGAAAAGATCGATTCCTCGATATGTAGCCTACTTGATCTCTCCAGATAAAGGCCTATCCACCTACACATTGCTCTTGCTTGGGCTACTGTTCAGTAAAGACATTTGATGGATATTATGTTTAACGCACCCACCACTCGCGATTTCTTTGCTAAGCTTTGCAAGAATCGCCCAGTCAATGTAGGGAATTATGCATCACTCACCAGAGGGAATTGCATGCTATCGTTTATAGATCGGGTTTAAATTATTCTTGTCATTGAACCCAAATTTATGCCGCAATTGATCTTGCAGGGAAAATATGAAACGATTTGGGGTTGCTCGTGGGTGACCCTCGGGTCAAGGAGAATTTAACATTGGTGTTATTGAGCGCGCGATGTCTCTTTTTGACCCTCTCGAGTCGTGCGCGTGCGGTTCGTCCTGTCAACTTACTTTGAATCTCAAAGCCCTGGACGCCGAGTGCATCTGAAGCTTCATTTAGACTAAATATTAATCTAAAGTAACCGTATTTAACAAATATATGTTGTCTAGGCCACGGCGCAAAATATTCAAGATGTTACGTTTTCTAACATAAGACAGAAACAATAGATATCAACAAGTCGTCGTTAACCACCACGGTCGTCTGTTACAACCGTTTTTCTCCCGTTCTTGAATGACGACCACATCTGGGATACATGACAGGCATCGATAGCCGCAGGCTAGGCTACCATACACAAACTAGCGTTTGAACTTCCCGAACACAATAGAACAAAAACTATATTAATCTGCTGAAGGATACTGTAATACAGGATATAAACTGTGAGAGGATGGATCTATAAAAAAAACAATTTGTTGTAGAAAGAAAAGTTTGTTGGCCAACAATGGCTAAAGGTCCAGAGGAGAATCAAAAAGTTGAAAATAATTGTTATCACTTATCCCTGGTATGAAGGCTACAATGTACAAATAAATTGTTTATATTCTAAAACTAGTTCCATACATAACCTCTTTCAGGTCAGAAAAGAAACTACAAGCGTTCCAGCCAACACCTCACGGTTCTATAATGGGTTCTACATGAAACCTTCCTTCCAAATATTCTTCTGTGTCCTCAGAGGGGTTCAACACAGCACCCTTTTTACCTTCCCAGCGTATACTACCAGGCCCAGGCTGTTCCCAGCGTATACTACCAGGCCCAGGCTGTTCCCAGCGTATACTACCAGGCCCAGGCTGTTCCCAGCGTATACTACCAGGCCCAGGCTGTTCCCAGCGTATACTACCAGGCCCAGGCTGTTCCCAGCGTATACTACCAGGCCCAGGCTGTTCCCAGCGTATACTACCAGGCCCAGTCTGTTCACAGCGTATACTACCAGCCCCAGGCTGTTCCCAGCGTATACTACCAGACACCAGGCTCATCCTAGCCAGTCTCAACCACTCTCAGCTAGCCAGGCCGCCAGTGAAGCCCCTTTCTGTGCCTCCAGCCTCTCTCAGCACACAGAGCACACTAAGCCAGGTGTCTGTAACGCATTCGCGACCAGAGTTCCCCAGCGGCCCAGTGATGAGGAACATCTGGAGCGCTTCTGTTCCGCTACTTCTTTCCTGTCCCCAATATGACCAGGCGATGTAGCTAACAGTGCGATGCATGTCGACACATGGCTCCCGGGGTCCCCAGACAGGGGTAGGAAGTGCTCCAATATTCATACCTGGCAACCCACCCCGACCCTCCTCGCCCCCCCCTTGGTGACTTTGTGAACAGGGTTCCCATATGTATAGCTTATGTCAGGTGTCAGGGTTCTGAGCCCAGTTCCACTGGGCTACAGCCATAGAGATGTACACATAACAAAGATGGCCTCCGGTCCTGATGGAGAATAACATGGAGCATGTGATGGCAGAGGCTGGGAGTGCAGTAGGAAGCAGGTGATGGACTGGATGAGACTTGGGCTTACATTTACATTTAGTCATTTAGCAGACGCTCTTATCCAGAGCGACTTACAGTAAGTACAGGGACATTCCCCCAAGTAGGGTGAATTGCCTTGCCCAAGGACACAACGTCATTTTGCACGGCCGGGAATCTAACAGGCAACCTTCAGATTATAAGCCCGATTCCCTAAACGCTCAGCCACCTGACTCCCTGACTTTACGGGACAGAGTGACCGAGAGTGTTCAAAGCAGATCTGTTTGTGGCATGAAGACTGGTTCTGTGAGTATGACGTCATACAAAGCTGATCAGTTGAATGCAGACCGTGTTTGCCCACGCTAACCGGGGCTCATGGGACTTGCATGTGCATATCAGTAGCTGATGAAAAATGCTAATTGTGTGTCTGCATGTTGTTTTCTGAAGACGAGGCCCCCAGATTGTATGTAAGTGTCAAACACCTGGGACTTATACCTGGTATAAGTGAGTTCGTTACATAGATGAAACGTAAGGATCCTTTTAAATAAAAAACCAGACACACACTTCAGATTAGGATCTATACCTCAAGATAACAAACGTCTTTCGTTTTTGAAAGCGTGCAGTGTGAGACTACCCCAGTCAATGCTGATTGCTCTTCCCTCTGGAAGGTTGCCATGATGCCCAATTGACTGGCAACCACAGGGATCCAAAACACCCTCTATAGAAATCAAACAATATATAGAAATGTGCAATCCTGGGATTTAATTTTCCTACTGCCATCCATTTATATAATGCATGAAACAAACCCCAAATTAATTTGCACCTGGGCTAACCTAAGTAACAATGTAATCTCACTGATATAGCACAATGGCAAATGGATTTCTGTCTCTTGTAATTTTATAAGAAGCACTCTGGAGGGTCACCTTAAAAGATGTCGCTATTTTTTAAAGCCCAAACTATCCTTTGGCCTGTCAGCGGAAGAATCTTAGCAATGCAATCTGTTTTGTGCCATCGATTTGCCTGGTATTGCTTTTTGTCGCATGGTTCGCCTGTTAGGTTGGCGTGTATTGGCAGAGATGACTAATTTTATACCCAGATGTCCTTAATAAAGTTTGGGGTATCTGTTTACTTGAGTGCTATCTGGTCCTAACAACTTCCTGACTGGTGTGGAATGATTTGAACCCTGGTAAATGTTAAAGGAACAACATTACATCTTGCATGATACAGGCTCAGCAGAATATGATGATGAGTCTATTAGTGCTCCTTCTAATTCTTCTACCAAAGCATAACGTGGGGAATTGAAACCGATGGCTCCTACTTTGATGGTTTTGGGTTGACAAACTACGACCCGTCTAATAGGACTGCTGTGGATTTAACATGATACGAGCATTTCAAAAAATGACAATTTATACTAAAAGGCTTTATGTACGACTTCTGAATTGGGACAGGTACTGGTAGATCTCTTCAAACATGCAGGTAAACAGTGACAATTATCCTCACAATGAACCTGACAACTGGTCAAAAAAAATGAAGTACCTGCCCATTCCTGTCACAAAAAAGCAATGCATGCGAGCCTTTAAAAGTCAGCAACTTTATATTTTTAAATTGGACCTTCATCTGACACTGTGTCCTCCTGCACCTGTTCGGCCATCAGTCACACGTAAGAGCTCCCCCACCATTGTCCTATATTCCCACTTACACCACAAATCCACTCAGCATTTCCAAAACTTTTTCATATGTCACATGGCCCCTTCCAAATACCCTCTGGGCTATAACTCAGTACCTAAATTTAGGCAATATATTAAGACCCCCTCTCGTCCTCTACCCTGCCCAGAACCCCTTCTCCCTTTTGCCTTTTTTTGGGAGCTAAGCTCGGCATCTAAACCGTTGAGGAATGAAGGACACCCCGTGTATTTCTTTCTTCGAATTACGACAACAGCTCCTGTCCTTCATTAAGGTCACTTTGCTTACGCAACGGACTGATGATTTAAGGAGTGTTTTCACAAACGTCTGTAGTTCAGACGATGCAGCTGTCAGAAGGGGGTTGTTTGGGAATTCACTGTTTGATGTAGTTTGAAATAGACAAGTAGTTAAAAATACATATTTTGAAAAAAATAGTTTGGGGTGAAACACATTGGAGACAGCTGCCTGTAGTTGACCAATTAGTTTTTGTGTGTTTTTTCATCTTTCTTTGTAGTGGTGTCCTGTCTGATCCTCTAAATTCAGACTTCACAAAATGAGATAATATCAAGATAATGGTTGTGGTCATAACCGGAGGGAACCAGAACTGTTGTTGCCTGGCGATTAACCCCCCCTCCCTCTCTTTGCCCCTTAATGTGATACTCCAAATCACAAACCAGCCCCCTCAGCCCAAATGCCCCCCAAGCAACTTGATCAGATGGCTTGTTAATTTCCTCATTTCAGAGTTTTATGGATTTTCCAGTTGCTGCTCTGTTCATAAGCATTTCAGCTGACCCAACCCCCCATACCACCCCCCCCCTGCCCCCTAACCACCACTACACACCCTCTTGTATGTCAGCGTTTTCAGTGTAGGAGGAATCGAGAGCTCAGAAAGTTTATAAATAAGCCTTCTATCAAGTTCCACAACAGGTGTGACCTCTCCATGTCCTAAAACTGAACACTTTCAGTGGGTGCTATCTCAATAGTGTGGAGGGGGGGCGGGAAGGGGGTGAAAAGGGAGTTGGGGGCCGGGGGGGGGGGGGGGCGGGGAAGGGGGGGTAGAAGTGGTGGTAAAGGGGGAATGGGTAGGGATCAACTATTTAGTGCCATATTATATAGAAACACAGACGGGGCTGGCAAGTCAAAGTCAGCTCAAACATGTGGCATGTGTTGGGTTGTTTAAAGAATGAAGTTGCCCTTTTGTCTGAGTGCCTGTGTTTTTTTGTTCCTTTCTTCTGCCAGCACGGTCGACTCTCTGAAGTATGACAGCATATTAAACGAGAACACTGTGCCAGCACAGCAGGTGTGGCTAGCCGGGACAGTCATGTAGAGTTCTGACCCTACCAGGGAAGTTTGGGATATTCAACTGGGCTTTCAAGGATACATCCATATCAGGTGATGAATACCTAACCCACGGGGTGACGCGGTGTAGAGCTCCACCCGTTCCTTTGCTATTTCGACAAGCCACATGATGTTGTGGGAGGGGGTTCTGGCAGACAGTTTGAGCAATACCTTATTTTTTTGTACTTCAAGTTTTGACATGAAGTTATTTATTCCAGTGGTGGGATGGTGTGTGTCTTTGTATGTGTGTGTGTCTGAGGGTGTGTGTGTGCATAGGGTTAGAGTGGTTAGTCACACAGAGTCGTCACACTCACACGCAGCTGTAGTTACACTATTTCAGAGGGTATTTGTTGTTGTTGATGTGAAATGAAGACATGAAGTTTTTTGTTTTGTTTGAAGATACAATGTCAACTCCAGAGTCTAGTTTATTTCACGGGTTCACTCATGGGTGTATCTAGCCCTATTTGGGGCTGGAGCCCCCCCAAAAGTTTCATTAGCCCCCCCAAACATTTTTTATAAAAATAATTTAAAAAATCTAAATCAAAATGTGTTAATTTCTCTTCCTTAAACCCACTAGAGGACACTATTTAAAAGGATATTTAAAAAAAAATTCTTCTGGAGGAACATGCCCCCAGACCCCCCTAGTTTTGCTGGGTCACAGGAAAAAAATAGGTTTTATCTAGGGGCTTAGCCCCTCCAAAAGTGGGAACCTAGATTCGCCCCTGTGTTCACTCCCTTCTTCTCGAGAACTTTCTGTCGTGTTTCTCTTCAGAAGGTTGTGCAATTATGGGTAGTTTTGGTCACAGTCGGACAAAGAGTGCAAAAGTGGGAGAGAACAACTGGTTTGAAATGAACTCTGGTATGAACACCTGAGAAATAAGAGACGTTTACACACACACACACACACACACAGGGTAAAGGTGGGTAAAAAGTGCTCCTACGAGTCACTCTAATGTCCTTAAATGTCCCTGCCCCCTGTCAGCTGAGAACAGAACGGAGGACCAGGTGAGTCAGGAATGAAAGCTTGCTGGATTACTTTACATTATTTTGATCAATTATTCAGACGTCTCCATTGCACCCATGATGACTTGATGAGGCATGCCAAATGCTGACCTCCCCAAATGTGCATACAGTACATGAACAAACACACAGAGAGAGAGAGAGACACACACCCACACACACACAGGCATTCGAACATGCGTAATAATATACACTCTTGCAATAACTACACAACATTAATTTCAGCTCTGTTGATTGAGTCAAACCTGAGAGCAATGTTGGTGTCAGGGCGACCTCCCTAAGGTCAATTCCGTTGGGTGCTAAAGCCAGTCACGTTTAATGCGTATGTGGCAGTACTGGGAGATAAGCAGCTGAATCGACCCGGTAGAGTTGAAAAGACAGAGTTAGTATTGCCAAACAAAGTACGAGAGGCACATTCTGCCCCTTTGTCCCAGCCCTCGACATTAAAGAGTGTCAAAAGCTAATAAATATTTCAGAAATAGGTGTGTGTGTGTGTGGCAGGCCTGGTCTGGTCTGTACCAGGCGCCTGGTCTTTTTACTCTCTCAGGGAAACAGGTGCAGGCGCCTGAAAGAGGATTTCATTTCTAAAATAGCATTTAGCATTTTAGACCTCCTGGAGACCCTCTCTGGGAGAAATTCTCATGTAATCACACACCATGTTCGCTGAAAACTTCTAAAGTTGATCCATTGAGACATATGGTGGCTTAGAGGGAGGGAGGGGGGAGGAGAGGGAGGGGGGGAGGAGAGGGGGAAATACACCCAACATGGATTTAAGGTCCTCACACGAAGGGGAGTCCACATTTTGGGTAGAACTGAGAAAAATTTGTGTTTTTTTTGTTCTGAGAAAAAGAATCTGGGGCAATTTTGTCATTTTAAATTCAAGTGGAACACTGTATGTGTTTATTCAAAAATAAAAACATAAATTAGGGAAACTTCAGGGCCGGGCTCTTCAATGCAAAAGAGACATTTGGGAATGTCAGACTTCCACAGATGTCTTTGTTCACCATCCACAGCACTGTGATTTAAAACACAATGATGTTAAGAATATCTTTGACATTGTCTTGTGATGGCTCTGTTTAGATGGGGCTGTTTATTTTCATCATTAGACGAGTGCGCCGTCGCCTGAACACAAGGGTCGAGCTCACACACTCCCTGCAAGCCTTGTTTTTTGACTCTAGTTTTTTTCTCTCCTTCCATTCGAGTCATCAAATGCTGCTTGCAACATAATGAGAGATGTGGCAATTAATTTTCTTTTAATCAAGGTCGAAATGAAGTAAATTGGTGCAGCTTGGCGAGCCCTCATTTTCTATTTTTGCAGTGATGCAAAACAAATACACCGATAAAATTATGGCCCTCCTCACCTTCTGTAATTAGAAA